>NC_034180.2:41342293-41387293 GCF_002021735.2 Oncorhynchus kisutch
GATAGAGAGAGATAGAGATAGAGAGAGAGATAAAGAAAGGGTACAGGGAACAGGATAGACAGAGAGATGCAATGTTAACACAACAACGAAGTGACTCTGTGACGACCTCAGCCTTCTCATTGAATCATTTAATGTAGAGGATGTCTATATTAACAGCAATAAAAACTGGACCTTTCCCTCCTTAAAATACAGCCTGGTTAAATATCTGTACGACTGACTGGTGCTTGGCCATAACCACCCTTTCTTACAGCTAGACTTTTTTTTAAACATAATATAGTGCTATATCAACAAATAAGTAATTGTGTGAAAAATTACAAGAGTGTGTGTTTGCACGTGTGTGTAAAGTCAGAAAAACGGAATCATTAGGCCAGGGCGTTTGTGTATGATGGATCACCCTCCTCAGGCAGAACACTTCATTTCACTGAGAGAAAATAAATAAATGAACAACTACAAGAGAGAGAGAGATGTGTGTAGAAATAACAGTGAGGCAGAGAGAGAGGTATTACCCCTCTCAGTGGAGTATAGTCTACATGGATTCCAACTAGCGTCATATTGGGGCTGTATTAAAATATATAAAATATGCACAGGCAACACTGGTTATTAGAACATACCATAGCTATTCCCTGACAGGCAATCTATCCCTAATGTTAGCCAGGCAGCCCCGGGGCAGAGCCGTTTAGACGCAGGAGTACCAGTGCCCCAGCCACTTGGCATTTCAGCTCCACTCCCAACCCACTGCCCACAACCTGTTTAATGAATTTATAGATATTAATGTATTTCTGCCGGCCCATATTTCAACCCGGTGGTTATAGCAGCACGGTGAAGGATACGGCGGAGTTGAACAATGTGGTGGGGCTGGGTTGGTGTGTGTGAGTGAGTGAGTCACTGTGTGTGTGACTGTGTGTGTGTGTGTGTGTGTGTGTAGTGTGTAGTGTGTGTGCGTGCGTGAGTGTGTGTGTGCGTGAGTGTGTACAGTGTAGTGTGTGTGCGTGTGCGAGTGTGTAGTGTGTGTGTGCGTGAGTGTGTAGTGTGTAATGTGTAGTGTGTAGTGTGTAATGTGTAGTGTGTAATGTGTAGTGTGTAGTGTGTAGTGTGTGTAATGTGTAGTGTGTAGTGTGTAGTGTGTAGTGTGTAATGTGTAGTGTGTAGTGTGTAATGTGTAGTGTGTAGTGTGTAGTGTGTGTAATGTGTAGTGTGTAATGTGTAGTGTGTAGTGTGTGTAATGTGTAGTGTGTAATGTGTAGTGTGTAGTGTGTAATGTGTGTAATGTGTAGTGTGTAATGTGTAGTGTGTAGTGTGTGTAATGTGTAGTGTGTAATGTGTAGTGTGTAGTGTGTAGTGTGTGTAATGTGTAGTGTGTAATGTGTAGTGTGTAGTGTGTAATGTGTAGTGTGTAATGTGTAGTGTGTAGTGTGTAATGTGTAGTGTGTAATGTGTAGTGTGTAATGTGTGTAATGTGTAGTGTGTAATGTGTAGTGTGTAGTGTGCGTGTGTCTGTCTGGAAAACACAGGACTTTCTCTGTACTGATGGTATGATGGTTGTATGTTGTATCCTACCTGTTTGGCCCTGTCCTGGGGTATCATCGGATGGGGCCACAGTGTCTCCTGACCCCTCCTGTCTCAGCCTCCAGTATTTATGCTGCAGTAGTTTATGTGTCGGGGGGCTAGGGTCAGTTTGTTATATCTGGAGTACTTCTCCTGTCTTATCCGGTGTCCTGTGTGAATTTAAGTATGCTCTCTCTAATTCTTTCTTTCTTTCTCTCGGAGGACCTGAGCCCTAGGACCATGCCTCAGGCATGATGACTCCTTGCTGTCCCCAGTCCACCTGGCCGTGCTGCTGCTCCAGTTTCAACTGTTCTGCCTGTGGCTATGGAACCCTGATCTGTTCACCGGACATGCTACCTGTCCCAGACCTGCTGTTTTCAACTCTCTAGAGACAGCAGGAGCGGTAGAGATACTTTGAATGCTCGGCTATGAAAAGCCAACTGACATTTAGTCCTGAGGTGCTGACCTGTTTCACCCTCGACAACTACTGTGATTATTATTATTTGACCATGCTGGTCATTTATGAACATTCTAACATCTTGGCCATGTTCTGTTTTAATCTCCACCTGGCACAGCCAGAAGAGGACTGGCCACCCCTCACAGCCTGATTCCTCTCTAGGTTTCTTCCTAGGTTCGGTCCTTTCTAGGCAGTTTTTCCTAGCCACCGTGCTTCTTCACCTGCATTGCTTGCTGTTTGGGGTTTTAGGCTGGGTTTCTGTACAGCACTTTGAGATATCAGCTGATGTAAGAAGGGCTTTATAAATAAATTGATTTAATGATGATTGTATGGTTCCTATTAATAACGAAACCTAGTATTGACACGGCTTACCTTGACCTGCAAATGAGATGTTAACTCTGACATAGTGTATTTTTCTGGCTCTATTGTATATATGTGTTGTGGTTTCTTTAGCTTTTGTTTCCGTTCATAATGATCCCTACCTGTGGTTGTAGGGTGGTTCTTCTGCAGCTTTGGTTTAGAGTAACATCGTGAAGCCAAATGAACTGGAGAACGATCAGGCAGTCACAACATGATTCCTGGAATAGTTTTGTAGTGTTCTATTTGTTACATGCAACTCAGTTTGGATTCTGTTCATTGCAGTGCACTGCTGCTCCTACAGGCCTGCTGTACTACAGCCATTAACATCCAGCAAAACAACAGTAACCAGGACAGTGACAGAGTGTGTGTATTAATAAAGAGGTTCACATTCTTCCATCTATTAAATAAGAGTAATGACACCTACTATCTGGGTCAGCTCTGCTGTTTACCATTAAATCATAGGTAAGTGGGAGTGGGTGGGAGTGGGTGTGAGTGTGTGTGTTTTGGTGTGTGTCTGCGTGAGCCAGCACACGCGAGTATCTCTACAGTTTGCATGTATTGGGGCGAACCATCAAACAGGCAAAGCGTCAATACAGGACTAAGATTGAATCATACTACACCGGCTCCAACGCTCGTCGGATGTGGCAGGGCTTGCAAACTATTAAAGACTATAAAGGGAAGCACAGCCGCGAGCTGCCCAGTGACACGAGCCTACCAGACGAGCTAAATCACGTCTATGCTCGCTTCGAGGCAAGCAACACTGAGGCATGCATGAGAGCATCAGCTGTTCCGGACAACTGTGTGATCACGCTCTCCGTAGCCGACGTGAGTATGACCTTTAAACAGGTCAACATACACAAGGCTGCGGGGCCAGACGGATTACCAGGACGTGTGCTGCGGGCATGTGATGACCAACTGGCAGGTGTCTTCACTGACATTTTCAACATGTCCCTGATTGAGTCTGTAATACCAACATGCTTCAAGCAGACCACCATAGTCCCTGTGCCCAAGAACACAAAGGCAACCTGCCTAAGGGGCGGCAGGGTAGCCTAGTGGTTAGAGCGTTGGACTAGTAACCGGAAGGTTGCAAGTTCAAACCCCGAGCTGACAAGGTACAAATCTGTTGTTCTGCCCCTGAACAGGCAGTTAACCCACTGTTCCCAGGCCGTCATTGAAAATAAGAATTTGTTCTTAACTGACTTGCCGAGTTAAATAAAGGTGAAACAATACATTTAAAAAATGACTACAGACCCGTAGCACTCACGTCCGTAGTGCTTTGAAAGGCTGGTAATGACTCACATCAACATCATTATCCCAGAAACCCTAGACCCACTCCAATTTGCATACCGCCCAAATAGATCCACAGATGATGCCATCTCTATTGCACTCCACACTGCCCTTTCCCACCTGGACAAAAGGAACACCTACGTGTGAATGCTGTTCATTGACTACAGCTCAGCGTCCAACACTATATTAACCTCAAAGCTCATCACCAAGCTAAGGATCCTGGGACTAAACACTTCCCTCTGCAACTGGATCCTGGACTTCCTGACGGGTCTCCCCAGGTGGTGAGGGTAGGTAACACATCTGCCACGCTGATCCTCAACACTGGAGCTCCACAGGGGTGCGTGCTCAGTACTCCCTGTTCACCCACGACTGCATGGCCAGGCACGACTCCAACACCATCATTAGGTTTGCTGACGACACAACAGTGGTAGGCCTGATCACCGACAACGACGAGACAGCCTATGGGGAGGAGGTCAGAGACCTGGCCGGGTGGTGCCAGAATAACAACCTATCCCTCACCGTAACCAAGACTAAGGAGATGATTGTGGACTACAGGAAAAGGAGCACCGAGCACGTCCCCATTCTCATCGACGGGGCTGTAGTGAGGCAGGTTGAGAGCTTCATATCCCTTGGTGTCCACATCAACAACAAACTAGATTGGTCCAAACACACCAAGACAGTTGTGAAGAGGGCACGACAAAGCCTATTCCCCTTCAGGAAACTAAAAAGATTTGGCATGGGTCCTGAGATCCTCAAAAGCTTCTACAGCTGCAACATCGAGTGCATCCTGACCGGTTGCATCACTGCCTGATACGGCAATTGCTCTGCCTCCGACCGCAAGGCACTTCAGAGGGTAGTGCGTACGGCCCAGTACATCACTGGGGAAAAGCTGCCTGCCATCCAGGACCTCTACACCAGGCGGTGTCAGAGGAAGGCCCTAAAAATGTTCAAAGACCCCAGCCATCCCAGTCATAGACTGTTCTCTCTACTACCGCATGGCAAGCGGTACCGGTGCCAAGTCTAGGACAAAAAGGCTTCTCAACAGTTTTTACCCCCAAGCCATAAGACTCCTGAACAGGTAACCAAATGGTAAATCAGACTATTTGCATTGTGTACCCCCCCCCCCCAACCCCTCTTTTACGCTGCTGCTACTCTCTGTTTATCTTATATGCATAGTCACTTTAACTATACATTCATGTACATACTACCTCAATTGGCCCGACCATTCGGCGCATGTGACAAATAAACTTTGATTTGATATATCACCATTTCAAATACTATTATGTACACAATGCACTTATGAAGCCGCTGCTCCCCTCAAACACCCAGCTCATAATAAATTGCCATAATCAAATCTAATTTCAGAAAAGTACCTATGGGAGCAAAATAAATGATAAAGAGTGGGGTATTGTAAGAAGAGTGTAAAGGAGGCGGGGCCCGGGACAGTTTGTTCTAATCAACTTCTCATTGAATTAGAGAATGAAAATGAGGTGGACGTTGATATCCTGGCTTAGCAATAAAGAAGGTGTGTTAAGTTGGATTCGTTTTGCATTTGATAAGAGATACTTGAAAGACACTCAGGGGAGAAACGGCGCAGATTTATCACAAAGGAGCGAGGGCCACGAGGAGGAGGAAAACATTCTTGGCTGCCGCTAGTGGTGATGTCATGAAAAGAAGGGCTGTGTGTGTGTGTGCTGTGTGTTTCGGGAGAAGAAACAAACAAACAGATTGGCCAAGAATGTGCTGAGCGCTCAACAACCTAATCATAGCACTTAAATACAGGTTCGTCTATGTGTTAGTCACTTTACCATATTATAAATATAAACAATTAATGTTTATGTTTAATGTTTCTTAGAAATTAGTACATTATGATATAACTAAATATCTTCTAGAATGAAAAAAAAAGAAAGTTGTTTTTTCTCTCCTCTTCACTCTTTAATCAACTGTACTCTCTCATTATTCTTTGGGAAAGAGATAGAGGGGGAGAGAGAGGGAGAAGAGAGAAAGAGAGATAGAGGGAGGGAGAAGAGAGAAAGAGAGATAGAGAGGGAGAAGAGAGAAAGAGAGATAGAGGGGGGAACATCAGATAAGGAGAGGAAAGTAGGGAGAGCAGAAAGATAGAGAAGAGGATGAAGCGAGAGAGAGAGGGAGAGGGAGAGAGAGGCAGAGAAAGAGAGAGAAAAGAGAGTGAGAGAGAAGAGAGAAAAGAGAGTGAGAGAGGAGAGAGTGAGAGAAGAGAGAAAGAAGAGAGAAACAGAGAAGAGAGAGAGAGAAAGGAGAGAGAGAAAATAGAGAAAAGAGAGGAGCGAGAGAGAAAGAGAGAGAGGCCTCCCATGTGCTCCTATGACCAGAGCCATCACCCAGAAGTGCTAACTTGCTACCTACCGATTACGTGTATCTTGCATTGGCACCGTCCTGACTGCTGGTGACAGGTGCCGTTGTCTCCCTGGGTGCCTGCAGCGCTGCAGCCACACGGCAGACAGCCCTCGGGGCCCAATGGCTGCAGAGAGTAGAATCCAACCTGACACGCATCACACCGCCTGCCAGACACATGCCTCTTACACTTACACTGGCCCCCCACCTAGAGAGAATAGGAGAGGGGGATGGAGGGAGACGGGGAGGGAGACGGGGAGGTAGGGGGAGGGAGGGATGGAGGAAGGGAGAGGGGGAAGAGAGAAAGAGGAGGGGGAGATGAGTCGGGGTGGAGAGAAGGGAGGAGAGGAGCGAGGAGAGGAAGAGATGGAGAGACATGTTACCAATTAGTCCACCTATGCAGCAGTGCATTGTGGGAGCGTGTCACGGATGGGCAGCTCGTACTCACCGAGGCCTCTCAATTATTTTGAATGAGGGAGGAGGAGAGAAGGATGAGGAGGGTAGGTTAAAGAGGTCATAGCACCTGAGAGACTGAGAGGCAGTGTGTGTGTTGAGAAGTGCTTGCATTGTTTGTTTGTTTGTGTGTTTGGTTAGGTGTTTGGTTAGTTGGCTGCGTATTTCACCAAAAGAACATGACATAAAAACCAAACCAATCGAGCTCAGCATTGGACCCTAGACAACGGTAATGTCCCAAATTATCTCTCCATCTTCCCAAAGTGTGCACTTGTTCACTTCCCTACACTGATTTGAAAGTAAAATGACTAGTATCAGAAATATGGTGGAAACTCCCAGGAGCCCCTGACTCCAACAAAGCAGTGAAAGAGAAAGGAAAGACGTGAATCTATAGCTAAGCTACAGTGCCTTGCGAAAGTTTTCGGCCCCCTTGAACTTTGCGACCTTTTGCCACATTTCAGGCTTCAAACATAAAGATATAAAACTGTATTTTTTTGTGAAGAATCAACAACAAGTGGGACACAATTATGAAGTGGAACGACATTTATTGGATATTTCAAACGTTTTTAACAAATCAAAAACTGAAAAATTGGGCGTGCAAAATTATTCAGCCCCTTTACTTTCAGTGCAGCAAACTCTCTCCAGAATTTCAGTGAGGATCTCTGAATGATCCAATGTTGACCTAAATGACTAATGATGATAAATACAATCCACCTGTGTGTAATCAAGTCTCCGTATAAATGCACCTGCACTGTGATAGTCTCAGAGGTCCGTTAAAAGCGCAGAGAGCATCATGAAGAACAAGGAACACACCAGGCAGGTCCGAGATACTGTTGTGAAGAAGTTTAAAGCCGGATTTGTATACAAAAAGATTTCCCAAGCTTTAAACATCCCAAGGAGCACTGTGCAAGCGATAATATTGAAATGGAAGGAGTATCAGACCACTGCAAATCTACCAAGACCTGGCCGTCCCTCTAAACTTTCAGCTCATACAAGGAGAAGACTGATCAGAGATGCAGCCAAGAGGCCCATGATCACTCTGGATGAACTGCAGAGATCTACAGCTGAGGTGGGAGACTCTGTCCATATGACAACAATCAGTTGTATATTGCACAAATCTGGCCTTTATGGAAGAGTGGCAAGAAGAAAGCCATTTCTTAAAGATATCCATAAAAAGTGTCGTTTAAAGTTTGCCACAAGCCACCTGGGAGACACACCAAACATGTGGAAGAAGGTGCTCTGGTCAGATGAAACCAAAATTGAACTTTTTGGCAACAATGCAAAACGTTATGTTTGGCGTAAAAGCAACACAGCTCATCACCCTGAACACACCATCCCCACTGTCAAACATGGTGGTGGCAGCATCATGGTTTGGGCCTGCTTTTCTTCAGCAGGGACAGGGAAGATGGTTAAAATTGATGGGAAGATGGATGGAGCCAAATACAGGACCATTCTGGAAGAAAACCTGATGGAGTCTGCAAAAGACCTGAGACTGGGACGGAGATTTGTCTTACAAGACAATGATCCAAAACATAAAGCAAAATCTACAATGGAATGGTTCAAAAATAAACATATCCAGGTGTTAGAATGGCCAAGTCAAAGTCCAGACCTCAATCCAATCGAGAATCTGTGGAAAGAACTGAAAACTGCTGTTCACAAATGCTCTCCATCCAACCTCACTGAGCTCGAGCTGTTTTGCAAGGAGGAATGGGAAAAAAATTCAGTCTCTCGATGTGCAAAACTGATAGAGACATACCCCAAGCGACTTACAGCTGTAATCGCAGCAAAAGGTGGCGCTACAAAGTATTAACTTAAGGGGTTAAGGGGGCTGAATAATTTCGCACGCCCAATTTTTCAGTTTTTGATTTGTTAAAAAAGTTTGAAATATCCAATAAATGTCGTTCCACTTCATGATTGTGTCCCACTTGTTGTTGATTCTTCACAAAAAAATACAGTTTTATATCTTTATGTTTGAAGCCTGAAATGTGTCAAAAGGTGGCAAAGTTCAAGGGGGCCGAATACTTTCGCAAGGCACTGTATATCTAGAGCTTTAGAGGGAATCATCCTTCACTGGGAGAGTTTACAACAGATACTATTCTCCTTGGGACTGACCCTCAGATTGATTTTGAATTTGTCATCCACTGTCTCTGTTGACATCACCTGTCTCTCCAGAATGGCCACCGTGAAATTCAGCTAAAGAAAGGGGGTGTGGGGTTTCTCTCTAGAAGGCTAGGAGCAGTACTGACACTTTTACATACTCACTCTCAGTCTCCCACATCACACAGCTATATAACTTGATCGATGGCTCTGGGAGAACCAACATATCCGTGGAGGCTCTATTCCGGTCCTGGAGGGCCAAAACACTTCTGGTTTTCCTCCTCTCCTTCCAATCAGGGACTAATTCAGACCTGGGGCACCAGGTGTGTGCAATTAACTACCAGGTAGGCCTGAAACTGAATAGCCCTGGTCTATGGTAAACTAAGGTATGGGAATACTAGAAGGGGAGAGAGGAGGAAGAGAAAGAAGGAGGGATGAGGAGAAAGAAGAGGGAGGAGGAGGAAGAGGAAGAGGAGAAGGAGGAAGAAGACGAGAAGAAAGAAAGGGAAGCCTATCTGGTGACACTCCAGACTACCATTGATTATGCCTACAGGAGGGGTCAGGTAGAGTGAAGGAGGTAGAATCTGGTGACACCAGACTGACGTTGATTATGCCTACAGGAGGGGTCAGGTAGAGTGAAGGAGGTAGAATCTGGTGACACCAGACAGACGTTGATTATTCCTACAGGAGGGGTCAGGTAGAGTGAAGGAGGTAGAATCTGGTGACACCAGACAGACGTTGATTATTCCTACAGGAGGGGTCAGGTAGAGTGAAGGAGGTAGAATCTGGTGACACCAGACAGACGTTGATTATGCCTACAGGAGGGGTCAGGTAGAGTGAAGGAGGTAGAATCTGGTGACACCAGACAGACGTTGATTATGCCTACAGGAGGGGTCAGGTAGAGTGAAGGAGGTAGAATCTGGTGACACCAGACTGCTGTTGATTATGCCTACAGGAGGGGTCAGGTAGAGTGAAGGAGGTAGAATCTGGTGACACCAGACTGACGTTGATTATGCCTACAGGAGGGGTCAGGTAGAGTGAAGGAGGTAGAATCTGGTGACACCAGACAGCTGTTGATTATGCCTACAGGAGGGGTCAGGTAGAGTGAAGGAGGTAGAATCTGGTGACACCAGACAGACGTTGATTATGCCTACAGGAGGGGTCAGGTAGAGTGAAGGAGGTAGAATCTGGTGACACCAGACTGCTGTTGATTATGCCTACAGGAGGGGTCCGGTAGAGTGAAGGAGGTAGAAAAGGAAAAAGAATAGGTTCTTACCGGGTGACACTCCAGACTACCGTTGATGGAGCCAGGTGTGTAACAGTCACATGGTTGACACACAACCTCTGACCTGGGGTCAGCAACCACCTCCCTGTAGAACTGACTAACACAGGACTCACAGCTACGACCTGGAAGGAGAGAGAGGGGGAGAGAATGAGAGATAGAGGGAGGGAGGGGGGACAGAGGAGAGAAGGAGAAAGAGAAAGGGTGGGGAGGACAGAGAGAGGGGGGGGGTGAAAGGGTGAGAGATAAAGGAGGGGGTGGAGGGTAAGGGGTAGAGGTGAGTGATTGGGTGGGCGTAGGTGTGTGAGGTGGTAGAGGCAGGGGTAGAGTGTAAGTGGTAGAGGTGAGTGATAGGGTGGGCGTAGGTGTGTGAGGTGGTCGAGGCAGGGGTGGAGGGTAAGGGGTAGAGGTGAGAGGTGAGTGATTGGGTGGGCGTAGGTGTGTGAGGTGGTCGAGGCAGGGGTGGAGGGTAAGGGGTAGAGGTGAGTGATAGGGTGGGCGTAGGTGTGTGAGGTGGTAGAGGCAGGGGTGGAGGGTAAGGGATAGAGGTGAGTGATAGGGTGGGCGTAGGTGTGTGAGGTGGTAGAGGTCAAAGAGGAGAGAGGTGTTGAAGATGTGGAGATCATTATTAACTCATTAGAATTCAATCACACACTATATAAAACTCAAAATGTAGATTAAAAAGCTGATGAGTCTCTAGAGATGTCCACTGTGTGTGCGCACATGTGTGTGTGTGTGTGTGTGTGTATGTGTGTGTTTGTGTGTGTGTGAGTGTGAGTGTATACCAAAATATATAAATGCAACATGTAAATGTGTTTCATGAGCTGAAATAAAAGATCCCAGAAATGTTGCATATGCACAAAAAGCATATTTTTTTCTCAAATCCTGTTTATACATTTGTTTACATCCCTGTTAGTGATCATTTCTCCTTTGCCAAGATAATCCATCCACCTGACAGGTGTGGCATATCAAGAAGCTGATTAAACAGCATGATCATTACACAGGGGCACCTTGAGCTGCAGACAATAAAAGGCCACTCTAAAATGTGCAGTTTTGTCACACAACACAATGCCACAGATGTGTCAACTTTTGAGTGAGCATGCAACTGGCGTGCTGACTGCAGGAATGTCCTCCAGAGCTGTTCCAGATCATTTAATGTTCATTTCTCTACCATAAGTCGATTCTAACATCAACCGCCAATATCCAGCAACTTCTCATTTCTCACAGCCATTGAAGAGGAGTGAGACAACATTCCACAGGCCACAATCAACCTGCTGATCAAGATGTGTCACGCTGCATGAGGCAAATGGTGGTCACACCAGATACTGACTGGTTTTCTGATCCACGCACCTTCTTATTTTTGTGACCAACAGATGCATATCTGTATTCCCAGTCATGTGAAATCCATAGATTAGGGCCTCATTTCCTCATATGAACTGTAACTCAGTAAAACCTTTCAAATTGTTGCATGTTGCGTTTATATTTTTGTTCAGTATAGTTACATACCTGTAGTATTGTGCATACAGTTGTCACACACCCCTCCCCCTCCTCTGTAGTGTTCAGTGGGGTGGGCGTCAGCTGTGGTGTCATAGTGACAGGAAAGGGCGTGGTCATGGCAGTCACACGGTCGACAGCTGTAGGCTTGGACCTGGTCACCTGACCTGAAGGGTTTGTCATTGTAGAGTGGGGCACAGCGCTGGCACTGAAACACACACACACATAAATAATTAACAGACAAACAGAACGAAAACATGTATCAAATGTATGTTTTATGTACAGTAACTAAGTATAAAGTGTTTTTTTCTCTATTATATTATAACAAAACGGACATCTCAGAGGACCTCTGTTAGACAAGTGAGAAACACAGAGCGTTGACAACAGAGAGCAACAGGGGTAGAATAGAGCACAAACAACATATTCCCCTTATGCACCTTTATTAAAGAGAGAAACAGTACACATTCACAATCGGCTGTCATTCATTGTGTTGCCATTGTGTCGTGAATATATAAAACTCCACCCCTCACTCTCCTGTATTCACATTGAAATGTACAGACACACCATAGGGAAATCAGGTAGGGAAATTAAAAGTGACTTTCAACAACAGCATCGTTGAAATAGGCCACTTTTATGTCAAAACAAGCATGTCGAGGTGTGAGGCGTAGAGGAAAAAAGACAAGGAATGAAAAATGTATGTTTGTGTTGGTCTTTGATTCTGTTCAGCAGTCAGTACAAATTATGGTGGACAAGAGGAGCATCAAATGGAATGATTAAAAATGTATTAAAAAACATGGGGCTCCCTGGTGACACATATGCACACACTCACTCACAGACAAACCTGTGCTGCTATGCCGCTGTCTGACACACAGAGATGGAGGAAGGAGAGAGAGAGGGAGGGAGGGATGAGGGGCGAGGAGAGGGAGTGGGTAGAAGGAGGGATAGCTTATAGAGAGGGAGAGGCAGGACAGAAGGAAGAGAAAGAAAAGGGGGAGCGGGAGATAGAAAGGGGGAAGAAGAGAGAGATGAAGGGGGGAAGAAGACATATTGAGGCAGATTGGGGCTGAAAGTCCTGCTGAGTGGAGGGCCTCAAGTCCACAGGGAATCACTAACCCAGAGAGAGAGAGAGAGACAGAGAGAGAGAGAGAGAGAGAGAGAGAGAGAGAGAGAGAGAGAAAGGAAGGAAGAGACGGTAGGAGATGGGGTAACAGCAGAGAGAGAGAGAGAGAGAGAGAGAGAGAGAGAGAGAGAGAGAGAGAGAGAGAGAGAGAGAGAAAGGAAGGAAGGAAGAGACGGTAGGAGATGGGGTAACAGCAGAGAGAGAGAGAGAGAGAGAGAGAGAAAGGAAGGAAGGAAGAGACAGTAGGAGGTGGGGTAACAGCAGAGAGAGAGAGCCCCACCCTCTACAACATATATATCAACGAATTGGTGAGGGCACGAGAACAGTGCAGCACTCAGCCTCACACTACTAGAATCTGAAGTGAAATGTCTACTGTTTGCTGATGATCTGGTGCTTCTGTCCCCAATCAAGGAGGGCCTACAGCAGCACCTAGATCTTCTGCATAGATTCTGTCAGACCTGGGCCCTGACAGTAAATCTCAGTAAGACAAAAATAATGGTGCTCCTAAAAAGGTCCAGTCAACAGGACCACAAATACAAATTCCATCTAGACACCGTTGCCCTAAAGCACACAAAAATCTATACATACCTTGGCCTAAACATCAGCACCACAGGTAACTTCCACAAAGCTGTGAACGATTTGAGAGACCAGGCAAGAGGGCCTTCTCCGCCATCAAAAGATAACATCAAATTCGATATACCAATTAGGATCTGGCTAAAAATACTTGAATCAGTTATAGAACCCATTGCCCTCTATGGTTGTGAGGTCTGGGGTCCGCGCACCAACCAAGAATTCACAAAATGGGACAAACACCAAACTGCATGCAGAATTCTGCAAAAATATTTTTTTCAGATTTTTCAATATCTTTCATAACAAATCCATCACCTACAGAGAGATGAACCTGAAGAAGCGTCCCCTAAGTAAGCTGTCCCTGGGGCTCTGTTCACAAACACACCCCACAGAGCCCCAGGACAGCAACACAATTAGACTCAACCAAATCATGAGAAAACAAAAAGATAATTACTTGACACATTGGAAAGAATTAACAAAAAACTGAGCAAACAAAAATTTGATTTGGCCCTAAACAGAGAGCACACAGTGACAGAATACCTGACCACTGTGACTAACCCAAAATGAAGGAAATCTTTGACTATGTACAAACTCAGTGAGCATAGCATTGCTATTGAGAGGCCGTAGGCAGACATGGCTCTCAAGAGAAGACAGGCTATGTGCACTTCCTAACCTCCTGCCCAATGTATGACCATATTAGAGACACATATTTCCCTCAGATTACACAGACCCACAAAGAATTATAAAACAAATCCAATTTTGATAAACTCCCATATCTATTGGGTGAAATACCACAGTGTATCATCACAGCAGCAAGATGTGTTACCTGTTGCACATCATTACAACACTGTATGTAGCCACAATATGACATTTGAAATGTCTCTATTCCTTTGGAACTTCTGGGAGTTTAATGTTTCTGTTAATGTTTTACTGTTTATTTCACATTTGTTTATTATCTATTTCACTTGCTTTGGCAATGTTCACATATGTTTCATATGCCAATAAAGCCCTTTGAATTGAATTGAGTGAGTGAGAGAAAGAGAGAAAGCAAGACAGGAGAGAGAGTGTGAGAGAGAGAGAGAGAGAGAGAGAGAGAGAGAGAGAGAGAGAGAGAGAGAGAGAAAGAGAGAGAGAGTGAGTTAGAGAGAGAGAAAGAGACATAAAAAGAGAGAGAAAAAGTGAGAGAAAGAGAGAGAAAGAGTGAAAGAGAGAGAGAGAGTGAGCTAGAGAGGGGTGACAGGAGAAAAGAAGAGGAACACACACCAAGTCTCTCCACAATATCTCCTTTACCAGGTAAAATCCAGATATAGGAAGCCACTATAATAAATGCCTGTCAGCCAGTACAGAACAGTACAGTACAGTACCTGTCAACCTATACAGAACAGTACAGTACCTGTCAGCCCATACAGAACAGTACAGTACCTGTCAGCCCATACAGAACAGTACAGTACCTGTCAGCCCATACAGAACAGTACAGTACCTGTCAACCTATACAGAACAGTACAGTACCTGTCAGCCCATACAGAACAGTACAGTACAGTACAGTACCTGTCAACCTATACAGAACAGTACAGTACCTGTCAGCCCATACAGAACAGTACAGTACCTGTCAGCCCATACAGAACAGTACAGTACCTGTCAGCCTATACAGAACAGTACAGTACCTGTCAGCCCATACAGAACAGAACAGTACAGTACAGTACCTGTCAACCTATACAGAACAGTACAGTACCTGTCAGCCCATACAGAACAGTACAGTACAGTACCTGTCAACCTATACAGAACAGTACAGTACCTGTCAGCCCATACAGAACAGTACAGTACCTGTCAGCCCATAAAGAACAGTACAGTACCTGTCAGCCCATACAGAACAGAACAGTACAGTACAGTACCTGTCAACCTATACAGAACAGTACAGTACCTGTCAGCCCATACAGAACAGTACAGTACCTGTCAGCCCATACAGAACAGTACAGTACCTGTCAGCCCATACAGAACAGTACAGTACAGTACCTGTCAGCCCATACAGAACAGTACAGTACAGTACCTGTCAGCCCATACAGAACAGTACAGTACCTGTTAGCCCATACAGAACAGTACAGTACAGTACCTGTTAGCCCATACAGAACAGTACAGTACAGTACCTGTCAGCTCATACAGAACAGTACAGTACCTGTTAGCCCATACAGAACAGTACAGTACCTGTCAGCCCATACAGAACAGTACAGTGCAGTACCTGTCAGCCCATACAGAACAGTACAGTACCTGTCAGCCCATACAGAACAGTACAGTACAGTACCTGTTAGCCCATACAGTACAGTACCTGTCAGCCCATACAGAACAGTACAGTACAGTACCTGTCAGCCCATACAGAACAGTGCAGTACCTGTTAGCCCATACAGAACAGTACAGTGCAGTACCTGTCAGCCCATACAGAACAGTACAGTACCTTCAGCCCATACAGAACAGTACAGTACCTGTCAGCCCATACAGAACAGTACAGTACCTGTCAGCCCATACAGAGCAGTACAGTACCTGTCAGCCTATACAGAACAGTACAGTACCTTCAGCCCATACAGAGCAGTACAGTACCTGCACACCAACCAACATGGAGACAGTACACTACACTCAGGGAACATACTGTGTGTTTAGCATGGGACGAAGAACCACTGAGAGAGATAAGATAATTCATCGCACACAGACACACTCACACACAGGCATCCCTGAGATTACGTTATCTAGCCTGGGTGACAGTCTGTTTCTGTGTCAGCTAGCTCCTTAAACACACTAATATATTCATTGGGATCTCTTTTCCTTACAAAGTTACACATGGCATTACAAAAACATACATGTTTCTGCATGTCTAGGACATGAATATGATTGTAAAGACTTAAATTATTTATCTGTGTGTGTAGGTGTTTGAACAGGGCTCCGGCCGTCATTCCCGTTGGGTGATTATTAAGTGGATCTGATGAAGCAGCGGGGGGGGATTCTCCTGAGACATCACACACACACAGACGCACACAGGCACATACTCTCGCTAACGAACACGGGTCTGTCTGGGGAGGTGTGTATTCACAGGCAGGCGTCCTCGACAGTTAAAACAGGCCTCCATTAGCATGCGTTGTCTGTATCTCCTTGTTCCTCACCGCTTCACAAATCAAAGCTGCTTTTCATTCCTCACTTCCAAGAGAAATCCCTCTCTACGTCTCTCTCTTTCTTTCTTTCTTCATCCCTCTCCCTCCTCTCTCATAGCTATGTGTGCCGCACACATTAGCATAGCAAATGAAAGAGAAAGGTTTTTGGGGGCATTCATTCTCTCTCTATGAATTCTGAAGTGTTGGGCTGCTGCTGGTTGGGATAGCAGCACACATTCTTTATGTAGAAATCAACATTGGTGATGCTTTGTGGTATTTCTGGAATTGTTAGTATTTCATGGCCACAGAATCATTCCTGGGCACTCTCTTTCCTCACCTCTCCGTGATAGCTGATGTGTGTTGAGATTTCTGACCTAAAATAGCTGCCTTGGCATCAACATGTATGGTAGTGGACGAGGTGAGCTTCCCCCATAAAATTAAACCCAGCTGTATATGAAAACTAATAGTGACCTGACATAATGTCTGTGTATCAATTACAAATCAATAAGTTATGACAGAGTAATCACAGTTATTGATTGATAATGCTAAACTGATGACTGTGAGATGGAGATAATCACATGTATTAATTGAAATCACTAGAGATGGGGGGGGGGGGGGGGTTTAGGAATAACCATTGTCTCTGTGTTAAACTGCTAGAGGAAATTGCTGAGTTTGGATTTATCCATTCTCCATTCTGAATGCCATGGCCAATTTCATGCTCCCCCTGGAAAGATCGTCGCATCCATGTGCGCCACAGTTAACCTTTGTCGTTGGTGAAAATGTGCTGCTTTAGCATGCTTTACCAACAGAGACCGGTGGCCTCTACTAACTGTCAGTATGGATCAGACACACACCTTAAGCGCTCCTTCCTTTACTCTCTTCCTCACTCTGTCTCCTTCCTTCTTTTTTTCTAATTTACCCACAGTCGAGAGACACTCCCTCTTCCTCATGTCTTCCTTTCTCTGGCTCTCCTTCCGCTCTGTTTGTTGCTTGTCTCCGTGTCACAAAGCTGAAACTACCAATGAATTAGAATAAGAAAATGTCCACTTGCACTCGTGTGTCTGCATACTTTGTGTGTATATCGTGTATGTGTGTGTACTTGCATGTCAAGTGTGTGTGTGTGTGTGTGTGTCTTGGCCCTCTTCTCCTACCTCTCCAGTGATCATCATGCTGACACATGTCTGACCATCTCGGCCATTTTAATGTCACTGTGGAAATTCTGCAGCTGAGCAGAGCAGCCATCACGGCCCGGCCTCGATCTAACTCTACAGGATACATGCAATATTTATGTCTAATATCTCAGGCTCAGCCTGCTGCTGCATGTCTCAACATTACACTGACACACAGCAGAAGCTTCACCACTCAACAGAGGTTCTCAGACCTGTACACAGATAAACAAACACACTAGGGTTGGAGGATATGGCCTTCAAATCAAATCTTAATTTTGTAAAAATTAAACCTTTTCTGTAATTAAGCTTTCTTGCACAATTAAAGGTCAATGCACTGCATTTCAAAGAGTCAGGAATAATCTAATGAATTCAGGACTTGTAAAATGATATGTAGGCTAAAAATAAGCCTTCCGCAACCAATAGACCCAATAACGTTGGGACTGCTGTCCGGACTGCTTTTTCTCCACCAAATCTCCATATCCCTACCGCAAGCTCTGAACCTTTTCCCCTGGATCAGCACAGCTAGCTAGCTGCTATCCAAGTGGCTACTCCTGGCTAACGTCTCTGTTCCGAAGCAAGCAACAGTTAGCTGTGAACTAGCCTCATGCTTGGCCCATCTCCCAGCTAGCTGAAGAGGTCCATCTCCCACTCCTTGGGCTACAATGCCTATTTTGCCATTTGGCCTGGACCATCACGACTGGTCTGCCGACGTAACCATCCGAGGGGGGTAAAACATCACGACGTCCCTCTGAGGCCCTTCTGCTAGCCTGCAAACCCTGGCCCGCTAGCTGTCTGAATCGCCGTGTCTCCAGCTTGCCTAGCTACTCACTGGTCCCTATGATCACTCGGCTATGCATGCCCCTCCCTAATGTCAATATGCCTTGTCCATTGCGGTTTTGGTTAGTGATTAATATCTTACTTCCCTGTAGAGCCTCCAGCCCTGCTCAATATGCCTTAGCTAGCCCTTTTGTTCCAACTCCCTCACATGCGGTGTCCTTTGTTGGGGAATAATCAGAATTGGTTGGTAACATAGGTAAGATGTTTTAGTGTTCATCATATGTTTGTAAGTTACTTCTCATCAGAATGTTATTTTTGTATAATACTGTGGCGGGGTTGCAGTATCTGTTCTATGTCAAGACTAAGTTGCTTGGGCCGGAGAGAGGGGAGAGGTCAAGCGTGTATCTCTTGGCTCCACAATGTCTGTGTGCCAGTCAGTGTGTCTCTGTGATCTTGTCAAGAGAGGATGGATTTGATATATGCCTGTTGATATGGAGGATTTGTTTATGGTTCTGAGTTTGAGAACAGAGCATAGTTTAGGAGACAAAGCTGAACGATAAATTATGCCTATGCTGTCTCACTATGTGTCTTTGCTATAAAGGATCTCAGTTGAAATGTGTGAGGGACTCTCAGAGAATTCATTGATAGACACTGAATTGATCTGAGAGTCACAGGGTTGTGATAGAGCTCATATAATTAAACATGGACTTTGTGATAACTAACTCTGACTTGTGTGTGGTTTGCTCTCATGATTTGGTAAATAGAGGAAATTTCCACGACACCTTACCTAGTTCAAATGGTGTCTCGAGAGACAAAACCTCTCTCATCATCACTCAATGCCTAGGTTTACCTCCACTGTATTCACATCCTACCATATCCTTGTCTGTACATTATGCCTTGAATCTATTCGTTCGCGCCCAGAAACCTGCTCCTTTTACTCCCTGTTCCGAATGCACTAGACAACCAGTTCTTATAGCCTTTAGCCGTACCCTTATCCTACTCCTCCTCTGGTGATGTAGAGGTTAATCCAGGCCCTTCAGCGCCAAGCTCCACACCCATTTGCTGACTTCTGTAACTGTAAAAGCCTTGGTTTCATGCATGTTAACATCAGAAGCCTCCTCCCTGAGATTGTTTTATTCAATGCTTTAGCACACTCTGCCAACCCGGATGTCCTAGCTGTGTCTGAATCCTGGCATAGGTAGGCCACCAAAAACCCTAAAATGTCCATCCCTAACTATAAAATTTTTCGACAAGATAGAAATGACAAAGGGGGCAGAATTGCAATCTACTGCAGAGATAGCCTGCAGAGTTCTGTCATACTATCCAGGTCAGTGCCCAAACAATTTGAGCTTGTACTTCTAAAAATCCACCTTTCCAGAAACAAGTCTCTCACCATTGCCGCTTGTTATAGACCACCTTCTGCCACCAGCTGTGCCCTGGACACCATATGTGAATTGATTGCCCCGCATCTATCTTCAGAGCTCGTACTGTTAGGTGACCTAAACTGGGACATGCTTAATACAACTGTCTGTCCTACAATCTAAGCTAGATGCCCTCAATCTCACACAAAATATCAATGAACCTACCAGGTACAACCCCAAATCCGTGAACACGGGCACCCTGATAGATATCATCCTGACCAACCTGCCCTCTAAATACACCTCTGCTGTCTTCAACCAGGATCTCAGCGATCACTGCCTCATTGCCTGCGTCCTTAATGGGTCTGTGGTCAAACGACCACCCCTCATCACTGTCAAACGCTCCCTAAAACACTTCAGCGAGCAGGCCTTTCTAATCGACCTGGCCCGTGTACCCTGGAAGGATATTGACCTCATTCCGTCAGTAGAGGATGCCTGGTTATTCTTTAAAAGTGCCTTCTTCACCATCTTAAATAAGCATGCCCCATTCAAAAAATTTAGAACCGATATAGCCCTTGGTTCACTCCAGATCTGACTGCCCTTGACCAGCATAAAAACATCCTGTGGCGTACCGCATTAGCATTGAATAGCCCCCGCGATATGCAACTGTTCAGGGAAGTTAGGGAACGAATATCCACAGGCAGTTAGGTAAGCAAAGGCTAGCTTTTTCAAACAGGAATTTGCATCCTGTAGCACAAAATCCCAAACGTTCTGGGACACTATAAAGTCCATGGAGAAATAAGAGCACATCCTCCCAGCTGCCCACTGCACTGAAGCTAGGAAACACTGTCACCACCGATAAATCCACGATAATTGAGATTTTAAATAACCATTTCTGTACGGCTGGCCATGCTTTCCACCTAGCTACCCCTACCCGGGTCAACAGCAATGCACCCCCCACATCAACTTGCCTCCCCCATTTCTCCTTCACCTAAATCCAGATAGCTGATGTTCTGAAAGAGCTGCAAAATCTGGACCCCTACAAATCACCTGGGCTAGACAATCTGGACCCTCTTTTTCTAAAATGATCCGCCGCAATTGTTGCAACCCCTATTACTAGCCTGTTCAACCTCTCTTTCATATCATCTGAGATCCCCCCAAAGATAGGAACGCTTCCGCGGTCATCCCCCTCTTCAAAGGGGGGGACACTCTAGACACAAACTGTTACAGACCTACATCCATCATACCCTGCCTTTCTAAGGTCTTCGAAAGCCAAGTTAACAAACAGATCACCGACCATTTCAAATCCCACCGTACCTTCTCCGCTATGCGATCTGGTTTCCGAGCTAGTCATGGGTGCATCTCAGCCACGCTCAAGGTCCTAAACAATATCATAACCGCCATCGATAAAGGACAATACTGTGCAGCGGTCTTCATCGACCTGGTCAAGGCTTTCGACTCTGTCAATCACCAAATTCTTATCGGCAGACTCAACAGTCTTGGTTTCTCAAATGACTGCCTCGCCTGGTTCACCAACTACTTCTCGGATAGTGTTCAATGTGTCAAATCGGTGGGCCTGTTGTCCGGACCTCTGGCAGTCTATGGGGGTGCCACAGGGTTCAATTCACGGGCCGGCTCTCTTCTCTGTAAAAATCAAAAATGTCGCTCTTGCTGCTGGTGATTCTTTGATCCACCTCTACGCAGATGACACCATTCTGTATACTTCTGGCCCTTCTTTGGACACTGTGTTAACTAACCTCCAGACGAGCTTCAATGCCATACAACTCTCCTTCCGTGGCCTCCAACTGCTCTTAATGCAAGTAAAACTAAATGCATGCTCTTCAACCAATCGCTGCCCACACCTGCCCGCCCGTCCAGTATCACTACTCTGGACGGTTCTGACTTAGAATATGTGGACAACTACAAATACCTAGCTGTCTGGTTAGACTGAAAACTCTCCTTCCAGACTCACATTAAACATCTACAATCCAAAATGACATCTAGAATCGGCTTCCTATTTCGCAACAAAGCATCCTTCACTCATGCTGCCAAACACACCCTCATAAAACTGACTATCCTCCCGATCCTTGACATTGGCGATGTCATTTACAAAATATCCTCCAACACTCGACTCAGCAAATTGGATGCAGTCTATTACAGTGCCATCCGTTTTGTCACCAAAGTCAGATATACTACCCACCACTGTGTGCTCTCGTTGGCTGGCCCTCGCTTCATATTCGTCGCCAAACCCACTGGCTCCAGGTCATTTGTAAGTCTTTGCTAGGTAAAGCCCCACCTTATCTCAGCTCACTGATCACCATAGCAGCAACCACCCGTAGCACTCGCTCCAGCATGTATATTTCACTGGTCACCCCCAAAGCCAATTTCCCCTTTGGCCACCTTTCCTTACAGTTCTCTGCTGCCAATGACTGGAACAAATTGCAAAAATCCCTGAAGCTGGAGACTCATATCTCCCTCATTAACTTTAAGCGTCAGCTGTCAGAACAGCTCACAGATCATTGCACCTGTACATAGCCCATCTGTAAATAGCCCATCCAACTATCTCATCCCCATGTTATTTTTTTTCTTCTCCTTTGCACCCCAGTATCTCGACTTGCACATTCATCTTCTGCACACCTATCACTCAACTGTGAATTGATACATTGTAATTACTTCACCTATTTATTGCCTTACCTCCTTGTTCTCAACTGGCCTACCTGGTTAAATAAAGGTGAAAAAAATAAAAAATAAAATAATAACATTATTTTAACAAAATAGTTTAAAGGGAAATTTCACCATTTTCATCATCTCCAGCAACAACTGGACATTTGTGAAAATGGAGCGTTTCCATATTTTGTAGATAAAAATAAGTAGTTCCAATGACATCATCAACCAATTAGTAGACAATTAGTAGGCAATTAGAAGGCAATACCTACTCATAATTGGTTAAAAGTACGATGCACTCCTATGATGTCATTGGAAATACTTACAGTGCCTTCAGAATGCACACATACCCCTTGACTTATTCTACATTTTGTTGTGTTACAGCCTGAATTCAAAATGGATAAAAGCATTTTTTATCTACACACAATAATACCCCACAATGACAATGTGAAAACATGATTTTAGAAATGTTTACAAATGTATTGAAAATTAAATACAGAATTATCAAATTTACATAATTATTGAAGCCATTCCAGCATTACTTTGGCTGTATGCTGAGGGTCAATATCCTTTTGGAAAATAAATCTTTGCCCCTGTCTACGATCGTTTGCACTCTGAAGCAGGTTCTCATCAAGGATTTGCCTGTGTTCCCTCTTTCTTTGACAGTCTCCCAGTCCCTGCCGCTGAAAAGCATCCCCATAGCATGATGCTGCCACCACCATGCGTCACGGTAGGGATGGTGTTAGACAGGGGATGAGCTGTGCCTGGTTTTCTCCAGATACAGTGCTTCACATTCAGGCCAAAGAGTAAAACTTTTGTCTCATCAGAATCTTTCAGGTGTCTTTTTGCAAACTCCTGACGTGCTGTCATGTGCCTTTTACTCAGGAGTGGCTTCCGTCTGGCCACTCTCCCATAAAGCCCAGATTGGTGTAGTGCTCCCATCTCAGCCAAGGAACTCTGTAGTTCTGTCAGAGCGGTCATTGCATTCTAGGTCACATCCCTGACCAAGGTCCTTCTTTCCCGGTTGCTCAGTTTGGTTGGTCAGCTCGTTGTAGGCGGTGTCTGGGTATTTCCCAATGATGGAAACCACTGTGCTCTTGGAAACTTTCAACAATCTAGAAATTGTTTTATACCCTTCACCAGATATACAGTGCATTCTGAAAATATTCAGACCCCTTGACTTTTTCCACATTGTGTTAAATTACAGTCTTATACTAAAATGTATTAGAATGTTTTCCCCCTCATCAATCTGCACACAATACCCCGTAATGACAAAGCAAAAACAGGTTTTTATATACATTTTTGCAAAGAATATCACATTTCCATAAGTATTCAGACCCTTCACTCAGTACTTTGTTGAAGCACCTTTGGCACCTCGAGTCTTCTTGGGTATGACGCTACAAGCTTGGCACACCTGTATTTGGGGAGTTTCTCCCATTCTTTTTATTATTATTTTTTTTTATTTCACCTTTATTTAACCAGGTAGGCTAGTTGAGAACAAGTTCTCATTTGCAACTGCGACCTGGCCAAGATAAAGCATAGCAGTGTGAGCATACAACAAAGAGTTACACATGGAGTAAACAATTAACAAGTCAATAACACAGTAGAAAACAAAGGGGGGGTCTATATACAATGTGTGCAAAAGGCATGAGGAGGTAGGCAAATAATTACAATTTTGCAGATTAACACTGGAGTGATAAAAGATCAGATGGTCATGTACAGGTAGAGATATTGGTGTGCAGAAGAGCAGAAAAGTAAATAAATAAAAACAGTATGGGGATGAGGTAGGTGAAAAGGGTGGGCTATTTACCAATAGACTATGTACAGCTGCAGCGATCGGTTAGCTGCTCAGATAGCTGATGTTTGAAGTTGGTGAGGGAGATAAAAGTCTCCAACTTCAGCGATTTTTGCAATTCGTTCCAGTCACAGGCAGCAGAGTACTGGAACGAAAGGCGGCCAAATGAGGTGTTGGCTTTAGGGATGATCAGTGAGATACACCTGCTGGAGCGCGTGCTACGGATGGGTGTTGCCATCGTGACCAGTGAGCTGAGATAAGGCGGAGCTTTTGTCTTCTCTGCATATCCTCTCAAGCTCTGTCAGGTTGGACGGTGAGCTTTGCTGCACAGCTATTTTCAGGTCTCAAGTTTGGGCTCTGGCTGGGCCACTCAAGGACATTCTTGTCCCGAAGTCTTGTCCCGAAGCCAGTCCTGCGTTGTCTTGGCTGTGTGTTTAGGGTCGTTGTCCTGTTGGAAGGTGAACCTTTGCCCCAGTCCAAGGTCATGAATTCTCTGGAGCAGGTTTTCATCAAGGATCTCTCTGTACTTTGCTCTGTTTATCTTTGCCTAGATCCTGACTAGTCTCCCAGTCCCTGCCGCTGAAAAACATCCCCATAGCATGATGCTGCCACCACCATGCTTCACCGTAGGGATGGTGCCAGGTTTCCTCCAGACGTGACGCTTGGCATTCAGGCCAAAGAGTTCAATCTTGCTTTCATCAGACCAGAGAATCTTGTTTCTCATGGTCTGAGAGTCTTTAGGTGCCTTTTGGCAAACTCCAAGAGGGCTGTCATGCGCCTTTTACTGAGGAACTGTACATGAACTGTACATTTCAGAAGTTGAGACATAAAAAGGGTGTTGTTAAAAAGGACCTCTATTACAGTAAAATAATGTCTCAATGTGTTTCAGTGTCCATATGACTGATTCTATTGACCAAACCTCAAATGCAAATAGCTTGTTGTCAGAGAGGAAGAAGTGATCTTTCACTTTTGTTGTCGTGAGTGGCAGGGAGAGGGGCTTGTTGTCTGTGTGCGAATGGGAAGGTGCACAGAAGGAGCGAAGTCGATGAGGCCAAAAAGACAAATGCTCTTAAAAACAACATAAAAACTTTTATTCATGTGATACAAGCATTTGGAACATCGCACTAAAACATCAATTTTTATTAATCAAAATAATGCGATATATCGCCCAGCCCTAACACACACGTGGGCACAGACATACACACATACACACACACAAATGAAAGGAGACACGTGCACACACACATACATACACACAAGCACAAATGTGACCACGTACACACACATACCCATGGGCGCACACACATACAGTACTTGTGGGGTTATCTGTGTGTTCTCCACTCAAAACAATGAATCCCTGAGGTTCAGCTTACAGAAATCCTTCAGTTATCAATGAGTTTAGTCAAAAATAAAATCAATCAATCTGTATTTGTCACATGCGCAGAATACAACAGGTGTAGACCTTACAGTGAAATGCTTACTTACAAGCCCTTAACCAACAATGCAGTTTTGATAAAAATAAGAGTTAGGAAAGTATTAACTGAAATAAACTGAAGTAAAAAATAAATACAAAAAAAGAAGAAAAAAGAAGAAGAAAATAAATCAAAACAAATAATTGAAGAGCAACAGTAAAATAACAGTAACGAGGCTATATCCAGGGGGTACCTGTACAGAATCTATGTGCGGGGGTACAGGTTAGTCCAGGTAATTGAGGTAATATGTACATGTAAGCAGAGTTAATGTGACTATGCGTAGATCATAAACAGAGAGTAGCAGCAGTGTAAAAATGTGTGTCCGGGTAGCCATTTGATAAGCTGTTCAGGAGTCTTATGGCTTGGGGGTAGAAGCTGTTAAGAAGCCTTTTGGACCTAGACTTGGCACTCCGGTACCGCTTGCCTTGTGGTAGCAGAGAGAACAGTCTATGACTAGGGTGGCTGGAGTCTTTGACAAATTTTAGGGCCTTCCTCAGACACCGCCTGGTATACAGGTCCAGGATGGCAGGAAGCTTGGCCCCAGTGATGTACTGGGCGGTACGCACTACCCACTGTAGCAGCTTACGGCCAGAGGTCGAGCAGTTGCCATGCTCTCGATGGTGCAGCTGTAGAACATTTTGAGGATCTGAGGAACCATGCCAAATCTTTTCAGTCTCGTACCCTCTTCATGACTGTCTTGGTGTGCTTGGACCATGATAGTTTGTTAGTGATGTGGACACCAAGGGACCTGAAGCTCTTAACCTGCTCCACTACAGCCACATCGATGAGAATGGGGCATGCCCGGCCCTCCTTAACCTGTTCCACTATAGCCACATCGATGAGAATGGGGCATGCCCGGCCCTCCTTAACCTGCTCCACTACAGCCACATCGATGAGAATGGGGTTGCTCGGCCCTCCTTAACCAGCTCCACTACAGCCACATCGATGAGAATGGGGCATGCCCGGCCCTCCTTAACCTGCTCCACTACAGCCACATCGATGAGAATGGGGCTTGCTCGGCCCTCCTTAACCTGCTCCACTACAGCCACATCGATGAGAATGGGGTTGCTCGGCCCTCCTTAACCAGCTCCACTACAGCCACATCGATGAGAATGGGGCATGCTCGGCCCTCCTTAACCTGCTCCACTATAGCCACATCGATGAGAATGGGGTATGCTCGGCCCTCCTTTTCCTGTAGTCTACGATCATCTCCTTTGTCTTGATCACATTGAGGATGAAGTTGTTATCCTGTCACCACACATCCTGGCAGCGCACTGCCAGGTCTCTGACCTCCTCGCTATAGGCTCCCGTTGTCGGTGATCAGGCCTACCATTGTTGTGTCATCGGCAAACGTAATGATGGTGTTGTAGTCGTGCCTGGCGTGCAGTCATGGGTGAACAGAGAGTACAGGAGGGGACTGAGCATGCACCCCTGAGGGCCCCCGTGTTGAGGATCAGTGTGGCAGATGTGTTGTTACCTACCATTACCACCTGGGGGCGGCCCGTCAGGAAGTCCAGGATCCAGTTGGAAAGGGAGGTGTTTAGTGCCAGGGTCCTTGGCTTAGTGATGAGCTTTGTGGGCACTATGGTGTTGAACGCTGAGCTGTAGTCAATGAATAGCATTCTCACGTAGGTTTTCCTTTTGTCCAGGTGGGAAAGGGCAGTGTGCAAAAGAGATTGTGTCATCTGTGGATCTGTTGGAGCGGTATGCAAATTGGAGTGGGTCTAGGGTTTCTGGGATAATGGTGATGATGTGAGCCATGACCAGCCTTTCAAACCACTTCATGGCTACAGGCGTGAGTGCTACGGGTCGGTAGTCATTTAGGCAGGTTACCTTGGTGTTCTTGGGCACAGGAACTATGCTTGAAACATGTTGGTATTTCAGAAATGTTCAGGGACAAGTTGAAAATGTCAGTGAAGACACTTGCCAGTTGGTCAGCGCATGCTTGGAGTACACGTCCTGGTAATGTCTTGTGAATGTTGACCTGTTTAATGGTCTTATTTACATAGGCTACGGAGAGCTTGATCACAAAGTCATCAGGAACAGCTGGTGCTCTCGTGCATGTTTCAGTGTTGACACACATACAGAGAGAGAGAGAGAGAGAGAGAGAGAGAGAGAAATAGAGAGAGAAAGAGAGAGAAATAGAGAGAGAAATAGAGAGTGAAAGAGGGAGAGAGACCTAAACAGAGAAAGTCGAGATGTGGAAAGAAAGAGAGTGAATAATAGAAAGAGAAGAGAGAGAGTAAGCGTATAAGAGAAAGAGAAGAAGAGAGTGAGCGTATAAGAGAAAGAGAAGAAGAGAGAGTGAGCGTATAAGAGAAAGAGAAGAAGAGAGAGTGAGCGTATAAGAGATGCATGCAGTTGCGAGCGTCATTGTTCTAGTCGATTTGAGACAATATTTGGATTGTGACCCAGGAGAGCACTGGAGGATGTCAGGGAACCACACACACGCACGCACACACACGCATGCACACACACGCATGCACACACACGCACGCACACACGCGCGCATGCACACATACACACGCACAAACACACGCACGCACGCAATCACACCATATAAAAACACACACACACAGAATAAAGCCTGTCTTATTTTGTTAATAAAGTAACTTTCCACTTCTCACTTTCTCTGGGCTCCCGAGTGGCACAGCGGTCTAAGGCACGGCATCTCAGTGCTAGAGGTGTCACTACAGTCCCTGGTTTTAATCCTGGCTGTATCACATCCAGCTGTGATTGGGAGTCCCATAGGGTGGCGCACAATTGGCCCAGCGTCGTCCGGGTTTGGCCAGGGTAGGTATCATTGTAAATAAGAATTTGTTCTTAACTGACTTGCCTAGTTAAATAAAAGTTCAATAAAATACAAAAATAAGATGGGTTAAGTTAAAGAAGCACTCCAGCTATTTTGGAACTTTTCCTGTTGAAAAACAGTATCCCACGTATAAATACACACTTAAGGGTAAAACAATATGTTTTGAGCAAAATAGTGTTTTTTAGTCACAAGTGCAAACTCCATGGAGTAGGCCTTTCAAGGAGTTGGTCTGATGGTGATTTGTGATGTCATCAGCCCTCCCCCTTGCTTGAGGAACAATAGAGAACAAAAGAGGAAAGGCCCACCCCACTTGTGATGTCATGACAAAAACCTATTGAGATGTAACTTGTGTTAAGTAAACCAGGAGTTCAATGAAGTGAAAAGGTGACTGGGGGAGCATTTTAATTTGAGGTACAGGTATAGGGTGTGTAGGGGTCAGGTATGTGGATGTCCTCTCTTATTCCACCATCTGTGTCTGGGATGTAGCTCTGTTTGACAACTATAACAACAGCAACACCACGACCCTACACAACACAGAGTTTGAGAGAGGGCTGGGCCTGAGCGTGAATTATGCATGAGCCCTAATGAAAAATGAGAGACCTTACTGTCTCACTGGGGGAGAGAAACTATAAGCAGTCCCAAGTCAGGTTTCAAAATGACGTGATAGTGTCCAGGTTTTGCAGAAATCCCAATTGGGAGACTTGTGGAATAAGAAGGTAATAAGCAGGAAATCAAGGAAACCTCCAACCAGGATGTCTGGAAAACTAACCCTAGTCCCAAGCTACAGGCTAAAATCACTGTCTCCCTGCACTTGTGTTTGTGTGTTAGGTAGATCTGTGTATGTGTGTTAGGTAGATCTGTGAGGTTAGGACAGTACAGAAGGTTATCTGTCTCCCTGCACCTGTGTTTATGTGTTAGGTAGATCTGTGTATGTGTGTTACACAGATCTGTGAGGTTAAGACAGCACAGAAGGCTATCTGTCTCCCTGCACCTGTAGTGTGTGTGTTTGTGAGGTGATCTTCAGACAGAGGAAAGCTGAGACAGAGGCTCCATCTCCCTCTGTGTCGAACACAACAAAACTCTTTACAGAGAGAGAGAGGGACAAGGAGGGGGGTATGGGGGAGTGAGTGTGTGTGTGTGTGTGTGTGTGTGTGTGTGTGTGCACGCGCGTGCGTGCGAGACTCACGTTGTGTCCCTCTGTATGGCTCTCTGGCAGACAAGCACAGCGGTAGGGAGTCACACTGGTGTCACACTGATCAGCATGGCCATGACACTCACACCTAGAAAGACAGAGAGAGAAAGAGAGAGAGAGGTGGGGGAGATAGAGAGACAGAGAGGTGGGGTAGAGAGAGAGAGACACAGAAAGATGGGAGAGAGAGAGAGACAAGTCTGGGACAATAATGGTACAGGGCAACCCCAAACAGTTTCAGCTGGACTTTCACATAATCAAAGACATAGCTCAGCAGGATAAGTTCTCTCTTGAGAAAGATACCCCGAGTGTGTCAGACCAGACCTCTTCATTATACAACCCCACAGACAGGCAACCCCTAGCAGAAAGTCAACCTCCCAGCACAGAGTACTACTCCCTCATTGAAATGAAGGATAAATTCACTCCGCTGGAGGTTTGGCAGGTGGAGCTGGAACAGCAGGTGAACACACTCCAGTCAGCACAAAAAATAGTCCAGCTCAACAACACTCCCTCAACCAGACCTGGAGAGGTGGAGGTGGAGAGACATATCTGCACTATGGACTGTGGTGAGACAACATCAACAGGAGAAGAGCAGGAGCAGAACAGAGCACTAGAGGAGAGGATCAGAGTGCTGGAGGAGAGGGTGAGAACGATGACGTGTGACAGAGAACAACCCATTAGAGAGCTAGCCACCCCCGCAGAGTAGCCAGCAGAACAGTCCACCCCAGACCCTGACCATAGCCTCGACATCACAGCAGGACAGACAAATGAAGAACCCCGAGCCCCCTCTGAGCCCCCCCCTTTCAGCCACCCTGATAGTCCTCCTGACAACCCCCCCCCCCCCCCCCCCCCCAATACATAAGCCACAGATTGTACTCCTTCTGGACTGAAACGGGAAATAGATATACAAACATAGAGTGTCTAAACTCTCATGTCCAAACACCCAGCGCGCCCTAGACCTTCTGTCTGAGGACCAACTAGGGTCACCCAGCCACATCAGCCACATAATAATACACACAGTCACAAACAACCTGAGAACACAGCAGGAAAGGGTGGCCACAGCACTCAAGGGAGTGATTGAAAAAGCTTCTTCTACTTTCCCCAACGCACAAGTGGTTATCTCCACCCTGCTACCACGATAATACTTTCACCCTGCTTCCAGACAGCAGGTAAACACAAGTATTTCCTGTGACTGGGCTTAAAAACCAAATGTTTACCTGGCCCACCACTCCACCCTGGACTTGAGCAGCCTCTATGACCAGGTCCACCTATACAAGGCAGCAGTGCCAACCTTCAGCCAGACCCTAAAATACATTGCCCACAACCGCTGCCCCAACACCTCACACAGGAGCAACAGATCAACAGACACCCTGTCCAGACCAGTGAGACACTCTCCCAGACCTGCGGGACCCTCCCCCCGGACCTACACATAGAGGACAGACTCCAAGAGGACCAATATCCAGACTACATTCCCACCAATCAACGCTCCCCCAAGTCAACCATGCCCATACCCCATTTAGGCCCCCTCAGATCAGACCTATGCCCCTCCTGCCCACCTCATGCCCCCCACCCCCACATGAGCAGGTAAACAGGCCCAAACCCCACTCTTACAGTAAACTAGCCCAAGCCAATGGCATGTACCAGAGGCTCAGCAGGCTCTGCTCATACTTACTGGTCTGAGGCCAAACCACATGACTAACAACACTGGACACTTTATGGAACACAAAGCCTTCACTATCTCATCCTGGAATATCAAAGAGCTGAGGTCATCTGCCTTTGGCTTAAAGAGCAGGACTTCACCAGGTTCCTGCAGGTTCCAGAAATACAGACATTGTCATCTTATAAGAAACATGGTATAGAGGAGATGGACCTACTGGTTGCCCTCTAGGTTACAGAGAGCTGGTAGTCCCATCCACCAAACTACCAGGTGTGAAACAGGGAAGGGACTCAGGGGCAGACTTAACTCAATCTATTAAAATTAATCAGAACAGGAACATTTTACATTTGGCTAGAAATTCAAAAGGGAATTATCAGCTTCTCCATCCTGGAGAGGGGAAATCAATCATTTCCAGGCCCAGGGACATGTACTAGTCCGTGGCGACCTAAATGCCAGAACCGGACAAGAACCTGACACTCTCAACAGACAGGGGGACAAACACCTACCTGGAGGTGACATCATTCCCTCCCCCATATGCCCCCCTAGGCACAATAATGACAACATAAACAACAAAAACGGGTCACAACTCCTGCAGCTCTGTCGCACGCTGGGTATGCACATAGTCAATGGTAGGTTTCAAGGGGACTCCTACGGTAGGTACACCTATAGCTCATCTCTTGGCAGTAGTACTGTTGACTACTTTATCATTGACCTCAACCCAGAGTCTCTCAGAGAGTTCACAGTCAGCCCATTGACACCCCTATCAGATCACAGCAAAAATTACAGTCTAATTGAACAGAGCAATACTCAATCATGAGGCATCAAAACAAAGGGAACTGAATACTAATAAGAGAAGCTATAGATGGATGGAAACTGAAAGAATATTTTAAGATAATACACAACGCAGAGTACTAACGGTCAATAGGGAATTAACTGTCAATGGAAATAGTTGGTATTCAGGTCAACATCTGTTTAGAATCTGTGTAGTAATGTCAGTCCTGAACTCATAGCTACGTGTGCCACGTTTTCATTGGTCTGAATCGTCTGTACATTGAGCCTGAAACAGGATACTTGTTATTTGGCCAAAGACCCAATGTTACTGCAAGGAATTCTAATTGGTCAACCACAGGCTAGGGTTCGCTTGGTTCTGTGGAGAAAGTCACTGAGGACAGGGGAGAATGAACCATCTACTTCCCAGTATAACATCCATGATTTGTCCTCTTTGAATAATAACCATTTTCTCCACCTGATTTTCTTTGGGGTCTGTGTTATTGAAGAATAACATCAACTGCTAACAAAACCTACCAAAAAAAACCTAGGCAACAACAAATTAAATCCTTTTTAGACAACTTCCTGGACAAAACGTTTTACTGTAATAGTGAAGGTGTAAACATGGCAGTAGAAAACCTAAACAGTATATTTGACCTCAATGCTTCCCTATCAAATCTAAAAATGTCAAACAGAAAACAGAAGAAGATTAACAACAATGACAAATGGTTTGATGAAGAATGCAAAAACCTAAGAAAGAAATTGAGAAAACTTTCCAACCAAAATCATAGAAACCCAGAACACCTGAGTCTACGCCTTCACTATGGTGAATCACTGAAAAAATACAGAAATAAACTACGAAAAAAGAAGGAACAGCACGTCAGAACTCAGATCAATGTAATTGAATAATCCATAGACTCTAACCACCTCTGGGAAAACTGGGAAAAACAAAACAACAAAACAGAGATGTATGGGTAAACCACTTCTCCAATAAATTCATAAAAAATCCTACAATGTGATTTTCTGGATTTTTTCCCCCTCATTTTGTCTGTCATAGTTGAAGTGTACCTATGATGAAAATTACAGGCCTCTCTCATCTTTTTAAGTGGGAGAACTTGCACAATTGGTGGCTGACTAAATACGTTTTTTGCCCCACTGTACATGATCAAATACAAATCTTAGAATCAACTATTAAAGACTACCAGAACCCACTGGATTCTCCAATTACATTGAATGAACTACAGAGCAAAATCCAAACCCTCCAACCCAAAAAGGCCTGTGGTGTTGATGGAATCCTCAATGAAATTATAAAATATAGAGACCACAAATTCCAATTGGCTATACTTAAACTTTTTAACATCATCCTTAGCTTTGGCATCTTCCCCAATATTTGGAACCAAGGACTAACCACCCACTCCAAAAAAGTGGAGACAAATTTGACCCCAATAACTACCGTGAGATACGTGTTAACAGCAGAATTTCCGCAGTGAAAACAATGTACTGAGCACACCAAATTACCATACGACAGACACCCTAATTGACAAACAAACCAACCAAAACAAAGACAAAGTCTTCTCATGCATTGTTGATTTCAAAAAAGCTTTTGACTCAATTTGGCATGAGGATCTGCTATACAAATTGATGGAAAGTGGTGGAGATATGTTACATGTGCAAAGGCACTATCTCACAACTCGATGATACCTTCACTCGTGCGCGGACATTTAGAAACAAAACATGCCACTTTGAAAAATAAGCCACAGGAGTTTTTTGAGCGAGAATTAAGATGACTTTCGAGTAGTGACTGTCTACAGGATCTGGGAGATAGTCTCAGAAAAAGAGTGGCATATATTGAAAACGAGAGGAGAGAGGAGAGGAAATAAATTCATTGAGGTACACTATAGCAAAGCCATAAAGACACTAATAGAAGCACACAGGGATTCTACCAATTCGGCTCAAAAATGAAAAGAAAATGCTAATCTAAATAGAAGATTCAGGGATGTAATTGTGATTTGGCACAATGATATAAAAGAAGAATCATTAGCTCAACACATCAGCGTATTGATGTTAGTGTTCTATCAGCGTAATCACTCTAACTGTACTATTGTGAAGTCATTTGAGTATGTAATATGCTTATTGGTCTTAAGATATAAATTCTTTGTTTTAACTAAGAATGACAAATGTGTTGCTTGTGCTATCTGAACTGCCTAGTTTATCATTGCATCAAGCTAGTATATTAACTACATGCTATTCAACTACCCAGCGTTTGTTGACTTGACTATTCACATCATTCTTAGCTTAGCTAAATGTGTTCTCAATGGACATTGTTAAAGAGGGTACTTGGTAAGTTCGGATTTCAGAGCGCTGGTTTGAATGTATCAGAGCGCAGAATAATTGATGAATTTACGAATGCTCAACGCCGGTTGAATATGGCCGGTGTCAGTAAACGTTAGGGAAATAACAAAATTAGAATTATTGCCAAGCAGCACAGTTAGTCACCAATGTTTTGAATAAACATGTAAAAGCCTAACCAGCTCTGCTACGTGAGTAGAATGGAGAGTGAAGATGTATTCTCTTGTTTGTGTCTGGAAGTAGCATGCGCTTGTAGACTTGTAGGCACTTGTAGGAGTTATATAAAAGGCTATGCGCATTATATGATTTTTAGAGCTCTCATGAATAAACAACAACAAACCTTTTGCAGAGTCTTTGCCTAATTCTTATCAACCTTAGCTTTACAACCTAGGGGGAATTGGTCAAAGCTATAATGATTGTTATCATCATTGGGATTGAAAATTCTCGTGACAGTAATTAGTGTTTTTTGTTGTTGTTGCTAGCACTCTAATGATGCGATATTTTAGGAATTTGAAAAGCTGAGGTTTCAATAAAAGGTTAAATGATGAGTAGAGGGATTGAGCCTTGAGATTGTAAAAAAGATTAGCTGTGGTTGAAAGCAAGCAGGCAGTGGGACATTTGAAGTAGACGTATGAGAAACATTATTTGACAGTTTCTGATTTTGTTGCTTGGTTTTATAGTTAAGTAACACCAGTGAGAGGCTAATGTATTCTAAAATTATAATCTGTTTTATAATTTGTTTCCAAAATTTGTTTCCAATACGTGGAACAGTGTCCAGTACTTAAAGTAGAATAAAATAAGTATTGAATACTAAGCTGATAAGACAGCACCAACTTTTTGAAGGTTCTACATTTGTTAAACAACAGGTTTATATTTTTACTAAATGAATGCAACAGGTTGAAATTATTAGATTACAGGAAAGGATCACTGATTCCTTACGCTGAGATATTGATTACATTGATTCCTTACGCTGAGACATTGATTACATTGATTCCTTACGCTGAGACATTGACTACATTGATTCCTTACGCTGAGACATTGATTACATTGATTCCTTACGCTGAGACATTGATTACATTGATTCCTTACGCTGAGACATTGATTACATTGATTCCTTACGCTGAGACATTGATTACATTGATTCCTTACGCTGAGACATTGATTACATTGATTCCTTACGCTGAGACATTGATTACATTGATTCCTTACGCTGAGACATTGATTACATTGATTCCTTACGCTGAGACATTGATTACATTGATTCCTTACGCTGAGACATTGATTACATTGATTCCTTACGCTGAGACATTGATTACATTGATTCCTTACGCTGAGACATTGATTACATTTGCGACAGAAAAAAAGTATTACATTTAGAGAGTTAACAGGAAACATCTAAGGAGAAACAGCTATTACATTTGTCGTTGGACATTGGTCTAGAAACGATACCAGGATAATTGTACATGCTTATGGAAAAGAGAGACCAGTCAGTGAATGGGAGTAAATTGTTAGACTCGGTGGCGAGATACATGTTGCCGTGTCTAAGGGTAGCACATGCTAAATTAAGCACACATAAACGTTGGGGTACATTAAAACAAACTATAAATGATTCGAGGGTGTACAGTGGGCCTATTATTATCATGTTTGTTTGTAGTTAAAAACCTTTTGGTTGCTGATTATGATATTACTATAGTGAAAGCTAAAATAATTTAACATTTTCTCTTCCAAGAGAATGGGGGTAGTCATTTTCTCTCTCTATGAAATGTTTCCTGAGGCTATGGTCTTTGGAGAGGAGTTAGTGAAATTTTGCAGTTTTATAGGTACAAAGGTATCTAGATGGTAAAGAGGAGTTAACAAATTAAATAAGACATGGCCAATTTTGTTTGTTTTGCCATATGGTTTATATATATATATATATATGACACACACACACACACACCTCCCTAGATATATGAATATGGGTTCGTGCCAAGGTATCTTAAAGGGGCACACACACATATGGAATTTTCAGAAGTTTTTCTTTTCTGATGTTTAATTGAACACATATGAATTATTTTGAGGGTTTGAATGACCTCTGTCCTGACTTTCTAGTGTGGTTTGATCACCCTCACTGTAATGCCAAGAGGCATTGGATGATGATTTAAAGTTCATATTTAGTACCGATTTGAAGGTCATTCATAATACTGATAATTATGGAGAAGTGTTATAACTAATAGGACCACGAGAAGGATAGACCTGTCTCTAGTCTATTTTTACTATGAAGTTATGGGTACAGATGGTTTTTTTAGTTATTAAGGGTAGTAATTCGAATTTGATTTGCAGTGTTGTTGTATTTACACATTAGTCACTATGGTGAGTTGTGTCAAAATGGGGGAATTACAATTTTTTTTAGGTTTTGGATTGAAGTTTACACACCTTGAGTGATGTATGAAGGAGTGTATTGTTGCGTTGTTTGTGCTGTTTTGCTTTGATAAATCTCACCAGATTGGGTCTGCTGGATGATCGGGATAATTTCCTGAACCTATGACTCTGTGACGAGGTTGACAGTGTGATTTGGGGAGTATAAGCTCATTTGAAACATTGTTTCAACAGAATGTGAAGTAATTATTTTTATTTGACATGTGTTCTAGGGATTTGCATTAAGAATAATGGTAGTAGTAATAATTTGTCATACAGTAGATAATTTGTTTGGATTTCTTGAACGCTTGTCTGGATTTCCTGAATCAGAAATAAACTGTTGTTCTGATCTGTCGTTACTACTGATAGTGTCTTTGATGCATAAGCAGGGACAATTTAACCAAATGGTGTGGACCTCAAAATCCCCACTAAACCGGCTGAAGAAATGGTGTTCAATACGGTCCTGTCCTGCACCACTTCTACCGAGACAGTCTGAACCAGTAACCGGTGTACAGCATCCAGTTGAAGTCATCAACTGCCTTTTCTGCCAGGAGTGCAAAATAAGTCCAAGTGGAGTGAAGAGGGAGAGAGATCCTTTCCAAAACTTTTCTCATATTGCTGGTACACTGGTTGGCAAATGGACAAGACATAATAGGAGTTGTGGTGGGGTTCAGGTGAGACATTGAAATTGGGACATTATCATAGACCATCCATTTTGAACTGTGAAGCTATCTGAAGAAGAAAAATGAAGAAATGCCAGAAGATTGAGGGAGGGGGTTGGTCAACTGTGCCCGTAATTGATTTGGGGTATCAGGTTGATGGGGGAGGTCTACACTGCTAAATTTATAGTGATTTAGGCTAAGAATGCATTGAGATACTGATCTGTAATTATAACCCTGATGAGGAACTTAATACTCTAATTATGAGATGAATATATTGTATGTTAATATGGATGTACATTCTGCCAGTGTTGATATATGTTAAATTGAGGGTTTTAATTTGGAGTGATAGAACCAATGTGAATCCCTGATCATTTTACATTTTGGTTGGATAATTAATTGGGTTATAATTAAGATTTGGAAACTGAATGATTTCCATGACCTATTCCCTATTCCTGACTACATCCCCGATGAGGACCCCAATTCTGAGCATCAGGACCCAGATGTGGAGCTCATGTTGCTATTGAGTGTACAAAGTGCCCAGAGAGGGGTGTCTATCACTGGTGTAGGAAGGGTTCATTCTAAATGGGGTGGACATTTTCATCATGCTGACCCCTACCTTTGTGTATGGTGCCAGTGTGATGACTGTCCTATTCGTAGTAATGAAGCTTGGGTGTGATTTTATTTTTTATGTTTCATTTTCTGTTCCAGATTGACAGTGTTTTGGTCTAAAACTCAGCAACCAAAATAAAGGTTGTTTACCATGGATGAAATGTCAGGCACCAGAAATATGTACTTTGTTTGTTTACATCTATGCTTAACAATAATTGTGTGATCCTTGTACCTTTAGATTTTTCTAGAAGAAGCTTAGATTCTTCAAAAAGGGAATGTGAGGGAAAAATTATGTATTCACGTTATTCGTTGGCTATGTAACAGTTATTTACAACAAACTGTAAGATATTTCTGTCCTGCTAATGCTGTGTTTTATGGTCTCCACTCTAGCACCCTGCAGCTAGTCTGGGTGTATGGTTTTACTAGTGATAGCTAGAGCTGACAATTGATTGATATCTTAATGATGATTAGTGGTGCATGTGAGACATATGTCTCCTCTCTGATTAAGCCTACATTCCACTCTATGATTAGTGGTGCATGTGAGACATATGTCTCCGGTCTGATTAAGCCTACATTCCATTCTATTATTAGTGGTGTATGTGAGACATAGGTCTCCAGTCTGATTAAGCCTACATTCCATTCTATTATTAGTGGTGCATGTGAGACATATGTCTCCGGTCTGATTAAGCCTACATTCCATTCTATTATTAGTGGTGCATGTGAGACATATGTCTCCGGTCTGATTAAGCCTACATTCCATTCTATGATTAGTGGTGCATGTGAGACATATGTCTCCGGTCTGATTAAGCCTACATTCCATTCTATTATTAGTGGTGTATGTGAGACATAGGTCTCCAGTCTGATTAAGCCTACATTCCATTCTATTATTAGTGGTGCATGTGAGACATATGTCTCCGGTCTGATTAAGCCTACATTCCATTCTATTATTAGTGGTGCATGTGAGACATATGTCTCCGGTCTGATTAAGCCTACATTCCATTCTATGATTAGTGGTGCATGTGAGACATATGTCTCCTCTCTGATTAAGCCTACATTCCATTCTATGATTAGTGGTGCATGTGAGACATATGTCTCCTCTCTGATTAAGCCTACATTCCATTCTATGATTAGTGGTGCATGTGAGACATATGTCTCCGGTCTGATTAAGCCTACATTCCATAGATATGGTGTATGTTTAGCCGGGACAGAGAAAGCTTGGAGAAGCAGAACAAAGGCCTCAAGTATTCCTAATTATCCTGGCATCTGGGAAACTAAGACAAGGTGGGGTTAAAATAACACCAGAGGCAGATAACCAGGAGATGAATATGGGAAGGGTGGAACCAAGCATTCTGGTTACTAGCTATATAAACTGTGCAGTCTGTAAAGAGAAGGCTCTCAACGTAACAGTCAGTCAAGACTGTTGGACTGACAGTTTCATTATTGTAATAATTAATCAATATTAAATAAAGATGATTGTTTGAAGAAATGACCTAGTCTCTCTAAGTACTGAATTTCCACGACATAAGACATGCATAAAAGCAACAGATACCATTGATAATAAGGGGACTAGTAAATCAAATCAAATCAAATGTATTTGTCACATACACATGGTTAGCAGATGTTAATGCGAGTGTAGCGAAATGCTTGTGCTTCTAGTTCCGACAATGCAGTAATAACCAACGAGTAATCTAACCCATCAATTCCAAAACTACTACCTTATACACACAAGTGTAAAGGGATAAAGAATATGTACATAAAGATATATGAACGAGTGATGGTACAGAACGGCATAGGCAAGATGCAGTAGATGGTATCGAGTACAGTATATACATATGAGATGAGTAATGTAGGGTATGTAAACAAAGTGGCATAGTTTAAAGTGGCTAGTGATACATGTATTACATATAGATGCAGTAGATGATATAGAGTACAGTATATACATATACATATGAGATGATTAATATAGGGTATGTAAACATTATATTAAGTAGCATTGTTTAAAGTGACTAGTGATATATTTTACATCAATTCCCATCAATTCCCATTAGAATTCCTCACAATCAAATGTCGACCGCATTATCTACCAAGGGAATTCTCTTCGTTTATAATCACAGCCGTATATATTCCCCCCCAAGCAGACACATCGATGGCCCTGATCAAACTTTATTTGACTCTTTGCAAACTGGAAACCACATATCCTGAGGCTGCATTCATTGTAGCTGGGGATTTTAACAAGGCTAATCTGAAAACAAGACTCCCTAAATTGTATCAGCATATCGATTGCGGAACCAGGGCTGGTAAAACCTTGGATCATTGCTATTCTAACTTCCGCGATGCATATAAGGCCCTCCCCGCCCTCCTTTCGGAAAAGCTGACCACGACTCCATTTTGTTGCTCCCTGCCTACAGACAGAAACTAAAACAAGAAGCTCCCGCGCTCAGGTCTGTTCGACGCTGGTCCGACCAATCTGATTCCACGCCTCAAGACTGCTTCGATCACGTGGATTAGGATATGTTCCGCATTGCTTCCAACAACAACATTGACGAATACGCTGATTCGTTGAGCGAGTTCATTAGAAAGTGCATTGACGATGTCGTTCCCATAGCAACGATTAAAACATTTTCAAACCAGAAACCGTGGATTGATGGCAGCATTCGCGTGAAACTGAAAGCGCAAACCACTGCTTTTAACCAGGGCAAGGATACCGTAAACATAACCGAATACAAACAGTGTAGCTATTCCCTCCGCAAGGCAATCAAACAAGCTAAGCGTCAGTATAGAGACAAAGTAGAAGCGTCTTATATGGTGTGCTACTGAGTGGCTAGGACAGGCAAGCCCCATACTATTGTGGAGGAGTTCATTCTTCCTGCTGCTGCGGATATGGCTGGGACAATGCTGGGGGAAAAGGACAAAAAAAACTATACAGACAATGCCTTTATCAAACAACACTGTTTCGCAACGCACCTCTTCTGCAAACCACTGGAAACCCGGACAACAGGAGAGGATATTTTTAAAGTACTGGACAGCTTGTGACATCAAATGGACTTTGGTGGTCAAGATGTGTTGGTATCTGTACTGATGGTGCAAAAACCATGACAGGGAGACATAGTGGAGTGGTAACTCACGTGCAAGCAGTTTCTTCCGACGGTACTTGGGTACACTGCAGCATCCACCGAGAGGCTCTTGCTGACAAGGGAATGCCTGACAGCTTGAAATATGTTTAACTCTGTTAAAGCAAGGCCCCTGAACTCTCGTGTATTTTCTGCACTAAGCAATGATGTGGGCGGTGACCACGTAACGCTTTTACAACATACAGAAGTGTGCTGGTTATCAAGGGGCAAAGTATTGAGAAGTTTTTTTGAATTGAGAGATGAGCTTAAAGTTTTCTTCACTGAACATAATTCTCACTTGTCTGACCGCTTGCATGATGACAAGTTTCACACGACTGGCCTATCTTGGTGATGTTTTTTCTCACCTGAATGATCTGAATCTAGGATTACATGGATTCTCTGCAACTATATTCAATGTGCGGGACAAAATTGAGGCTAAGATTAAGAAGTTAGAGCTCTTCTCTGTCTGCATTAACAAAGACAACACACAGGTCTTTCCATCATTGTATGAATTTTTTGTGTGCAAATGAACTTAAGCTTACGGACAATGTCAAATGTGATATAGCGGAGCACCTGAGTGACTTGGGTGCGCAATTACGCAGGTACTTTCCCAAAACAGATGACACAAACAACTGGATTCTTTATCCCTTTCATGCCCTGCCTCTAGTCCACTTACCGATATCTGAACAAGAGAGCCTTATCGAAATTGTAACAAGCGATTCTTTGAAAACTGAATTTAATCAGAAGCAACTACCAGATTTCCGGATTGGCCTGCACTCAGAGTATCCTGGCTTGGCAAATTGCACCGTTAAGACACTGATGCCCTTTGCAACCACAACCCTATATGACAGTGGATTCTCGGCCCTCACTAGCATGAAAACTAAATCCAAGCACAGACTGTGTGTGTGAAATGATTTAAGACTGAGACTCTCTCCAATACAACCCAACATTACAGAGTTATGTGCATCCTTTCAAGCACACCCTTCTCATTAACCTGTGGTGAGTTATTCACCATTTTCAATGAACAAATAAGGTTTTATATTTAAGATTATTAAATAAAGAGCAAAATTATTGATTATTGTTATATTATTATTTGTGCCCAAAAATAGCTCTTTGTCACTTCCCAGGAGCCAGGTTGTGACAAAAACTCTCATTCTTATGTTTAATAAATGTATTGTATAGTGTGTGTGCGGCAGGCTTACAATGATGGCAAAAAAACTACATTTGAGAGTGTGCTGACCCTGGTGCTAGAGGGGGTACGCAGCAGGAGGTGGAATATCTGAAGGGGTACGGGACTCTAAAAAGTTTGGGAACCACTGCCCTAGAGCACACACCATCAGTGCCACAGGTAACTTCCACAAGCTGTGAACGATCTGAGAGTCAAGACAAGAAGGGCCTTGTACGCCATCAAAAGGAACATAAAATTTGACATACCAATTAGGATCTGGCAAAAAAAAATGATTGAATCCATTATAGAACCCATTGCCCTTTGTGGTTGTGAGGTCTGGGGGCTGCTCACCAACCAAGAATTCAAAAAACAGGACAAACACAAATTGAGACTCTGCATGCAGAATTCTGCTAAAATAAGCTCAGTGTACAACGTAGAACACCAAAATGTGCATGCAGAGCAGAATCAGGCCGATACCCGCTAATTATCAATATCCAGAAAAGAGACGTTAAATTCTACAACCACCTAAAAGGAAGCGATTCCCAAACCGTCCATAACAAAGCCATCACCTACAGAGAGATGAGTCCCCATATTAGAGAGACATATTTCCCTCAGATTACACAGATCCACAACGTATTTGAAAACAAATCCAATTTTAATAAACTTCTATATCTATTGGGTGAAATACCACATTGTGACACAACAGCAGCAAGATGTGTGACCTGTTGCCACAAGAAAAGGGCAACCAGTGAAGAACAAACATCATTGTAAATACAACCCATATTTATGTTTCTTTATTTTCCCTTGTGTACTAGAACTATTTGCACATTATATGACATTTGAAATGTATTTATTCTTTTGAAACTTTTGTGTAATGCTTACTGTTAATTTTTATCGTTTATTTCACTTTTGTTTATTATCCACATCACTTTCTTTGGCAATGTAAACACTTGTTACCCATGTCAATGTAAACACTTGTTACCCATGTCAATGTAAACACTTGTTACCCATGTCAATGTAAACACTTGTTACCCATGTCAATGTAAACACTTGTTACCCATGTCAATGTAAACACTTGTTACCCATGTCAATGTTAACACATATTACCCATGTCAATGTAAACACATGTTACCCATGTCAATGTAAACACATGTTACCCATGTCAATGTAAACACATGTTACCCATGTCAATGTAAACACATGTTACCCATGTCAATGTAAACACATGTTACCCATGTCAATGTAAACACATGTTACCCATGTCAATGTAAACACATGTTACCCATGTCAATGTTAACACTTGTTACCCATGTCAATGTTAACACTTGTTACCTATGTCAATGTTAACACTTGTTACCCATGTCAATGTTAACACATGTTACCCATTCCAATGTTAACACATGTTACCCATGTCAATGTTAACACATGTTACCCATGCCAATGTTAACACATGTTACCCATGTCAATGTAAACACATGTTACTCATGTCAATGTTAACACATGTTACCCATGTCAATGTTAACACATGTTACCCATGTCAATGTTAACACATGTTACCCATGTCAATGTTAACACATGTTACCCATTCCAATGTTAACACATGTTACCCATGTCAACACATGTTACCCATGTCAATGTTTCCTATGTCAATAAAGACCTTAATAGAGAGAAAGACAGAGAGGTGGGGTACAACGCATACGGTACAACTGCTTTAGCGCGTAGGTCTCTCTCTCTCTCTCTCACACACACACACACACACACACACACACACACACACACACACACACACACACACACACACACACACACACACACACACACACACACACACACACACACACACACACACACACACACACACACACACACACACACACACACACAGCTGCAGGTCACCACATTAATTATTCATACAGACATTAAGATGCTGTCTCTTTTCTCTCTCTCATCCCACCTTCTTCTCAAGGTATTGAGGGTAATATCATCTGAATAGAGAGGTGCTTAAAAGCATCCCCCCCCCCCCACGTGCTTTATTTCCAGACAAGAACCAAGAAGAATCTCCACAAATTCCAGTAACTTTCCTAAAATCCCCAGATTTTCCAAAAATTCCGGTTGGAATATTCCTGGAATCAGGAGAGAATAAGCAGGAATTTTGAGAATCCTCCAACCGGTGTTAGGGAATAGGTTAGGTAGTTTAGACAACACACTACAGCTCACTACCACTTCAACCCTCCATTCCCCCAGGGTGCAGCAGCAACCGTGTCCAGGTGCTGAGCCTGGTTGATAAGCACATCAGGTACTACCAATTAAAGGGTCTACACACTCTACGGAGACAGTAGATTTTGCCACAAAAATGGCGGCTCCTTGTAATACGCTCCGGCATTCAATGTACTCCTGTGCTCCCTGAAAATTGAGATGCGCTGGATCATTCCTTGCAGAGCCATGGGGCCAGTGATCTGATATATAGGCCATGCATCAAAGTAGCATTGGTAACCAAATATAATCTCAGCGACTGTTCAAACAATAAACCAAACAACATTGTAGCCTTATTAGAATGGTACTTTGTTGTGAAGTAATAACTACTGCTTCACAGTAAAAACAACTGGTAGCCATGAGCCTTTTCTCTGTGATGTGAAGACATTCTATTTGTATTTATAAATAGTATTATTTCACTTGGGGGAGGTGTGGGTAGATAAAAGGCTAGTTTGCTTGCTGTTTTTAGCGAGCTAGCTAGCAAGCTGCTAGCGGAGTAACCTACAGCCTACTGGCAGGCACAAAATGAGGTCATGTAAATTAAACCTAAACTTTCATTACATGTAGGCCTAGCTATCATTTAAATATGCAGTTGGTTTTCTTTCAAATTAGCTCA
>NC_034180.2:41392293-41419786 GCF_002021735.2 Oncorhynchus kisutch
AAACCCTCACTAATGGATATCTCTGATAAACCCTCAGTAATGGATATCTCTGATAAACCCTCAGTAATCGATCTCTGGTAAACCCTCAGTAATCGATCTCTGATAAACCCTCAGTAATCGATCTCTGATAAACCCTCAGTAATGGCTATCTCTGATAAACCCTCAGTAATCGATCTCTGGTAAACCCTCAGTAATCGATCTCTGATAAACCCTCAGTAATCGATCTCTGATAAACCCTCAGTAATGGATATCTCTGATAAACCCTCAGTAATCGATCTCTGGTAAACCCTCAGTAATCGATCTCTGATAAACCCTCAGTAATCGATCTCTGATAAACCCTCAGTAATGGATATCTCTGATAAACCCTCAGTAATGGATCTCTGGTAAACCCTCAGTAATCGATCTCTGATAAACCCTCAGTAATCGATCTCTGATAAACCCTCAGTAATGGATATCTCTGATAAACCCTCAGTAATCGATCTCTGGTAAACCCTCAGTAATCGATCTCTGATAAACCCTCAGTAATGGCTATCTCTGATAAACCCTCAGTAATGGCTATCTCTGATAAACCCTCAGTACTGGCTATCTCTGATAAACCCTCAGTACTGGCTATCTCTGATAAACCCTCAGTACTGGCTATCTCTGATAAACCCTCAGTACTGGCTATCTCTGATAAACCCTCAGTACTGGCTATCTCTGATAAACCCTCAGTACTGGCTATCTCTGATAAACCCTCAGTAATGGCTATCTCTGATAAACCCTCAGTAATGGCTATCTCTGATAAACACTCAGTAATGGCTATCTCTGATAAACCCTCAGTAATGGCTATTTCTGATAAACCCTCAGTAATGGCTATCTCTGATAAACCCTCAGTAATGGCTATCTCTGATAAACACTCAGTAATGGCTATCTCTGATAAACCCTCAGTAATGACCATCTCTGATAAACCCTCAGTAATGACTATCTCTGATAAACCCTCAGTAATCGATCTCTGGTAAACCCTCAGTAATGACCATCTCTGATAAACCCTCAGTAATGACCATCTCTGATAAACCCTCAGTAATGGCCATCTCTGATAAACCCTCAGTAATGACCATCTCTGATAAACCCTCAGTAATGACCATCTCTGATAAACCCTCAGTAATGACCATCTCTGATAAACCCTCAGTAATGGCTATCTCTGATAAACCCTCAGTAATGGCTATCTCTGATAAACCCTCAGTAATGACCATCTCTGATAAACCCTCAGTAATGGCTATCTCTGATAAACCCTCAGTAATGACCATCTCTGATAAACCCTCAGTAATGGCTATCTCTGATAAACCCTCAGTAATGACCATCTCTGATAAACCCTCAGTAATGACCATCTCTGATAAACCCTCAGTAATGACCATCTCTGATAAACCCTCAGTAATGGCTATCTCTGATAAACCCTCAGTAATGGCAATCTCTGATAAACCCTCAGTAATGGCAATCTCTGATAAACCCTCAGTAATGGCTATCTCTGATAAACCCTCAGTAATGGCTATCTCTGATAAACCCTCAGTAATGGCTATCTCTGATAAACCCTCTGTAATGGCTATCTCTGATAAACCCTCAGTAATGACCATCTCTGATAAAGATAAAGAAGTGTGGGCTTTGTGTTGAGCGGCTCCTTACCTGGGGAACTGTAGACAATTGACAGAGTCTGGTCTGAGCAGGGGTCCATTGTTCTGCAGACCAAACAGGCTGCAGTCTCTGGCCATGTACTGCCAGTCTAGCCATTCTGTTTCTACACTGCTACTGTTGCTGCTGCTGCTGTTACTGCAGCTCCTCTGGATGTGCAAGGCCTCTGGCTGGGGACTGACCAACTGCAGGATCACATAGAACACCTACAAACAGACACGACACACAGCCATTAATGACACACGTCCACACTGTCGTTCTGAGGCTGAATAAGAACAACATTATAGGGTTCTTGCTGGTCTTGTTAGTTGCAGAGAGTGTCAAAGACCGGGAAATAAACTATGGAAGATCTGAAAATAGAATACAAGTTGGGCCAACTTTAGAGCCGGACGCCATGTTGCTACCTGTGAATATCCATTGACTTGTTCATTATAGATGAACAATGTTTCAATGTTATGACTCAGAACATCAGTTAAATAATTTAAGAAAGGTTGGTAGCTAGCCAGCGCACAACATGGCTAATCATTTTTTTAAACAAATTCTTGTTCTCATTTCCTGTCACAAGGCATTCTGATACTTCACTAGCACCTTAGAGGCTGCTGCCCTACATACATAGACTTGAAATGACTGGCCACTTTAATAATGGAACACTAGTCACTTTAATAATGTTTACATATTTTGCAATACTCATCTCATATGTATATACTGTATTCTATTCTATTCTATTATACTGTATTTAAGTCTACATATACTTAATTCCATTCCTTACTTTAGATTTGTGTGTATTGATTGCATTGTGTGTATTGTTGTGAAATTGTTAGATATTACTTGTTAGATATTACTGCACTGTTGGAGCTAGAAACACCAATATATCGCTACACCCGCAATAACATCTGCTAAAAGTGTACTTGACCAATAACATTTGATTTGATTACTTTTTAATAGTTCTCAATCACATGAACTGCAATGAAATACAATTAGCCTTGGATATGATATCTGTAGATAATCTCAATGAAAAAAGCCCCACCATCAAGCAGTTTAGGGAAGAGATCCTCCGGCTGCTAGCTCGGCTGCGAGAAAAGGATAACCTGCTTTCTAAGTGCACCAACCTTGCTGTAATCCAGGCAAACCCAATCTCAGTTTCAAATGCCACCTATAGCAAAGCTGTCAATGAGTCGGGCGAAGTTGATCTGTCCCAATCCAACGGACAGATTTTAAGCTGAACTCTGCGGCCCATGGGAGATTGGACACTCGCAAAGACGTAGGAGATTGGGGAGGCAGTTTGGCCACCCTTCATCTATCCGAGAAGATTCGATCCAGCAATCTAACAGGTTTACCCTGCTTGAGCCCTTGGAGGCAGCACGGATCCTGGGTGTATACCCACAGCCAGTGGCCGCCCAGTGGCACCCTCCCCCATCTAATTCCATCATCATTGTGGGCAGCTTGATGGTGAGATATTTGGCCTGCCTACGATCTGTGGACATACCAAGGTCCACTGTCACCCAGAAGTCCGTGTCCATGACATCAACTCCCTCCTGCCCACGGTTCTGGTCAACTACTCCAATATTGACACCATCATCACTCAAGTAAGTTTTAACGTCCTTCGTTTTAGGCAATCTGAAGAACTGACGGAGGACTACAAAAAAAATGTAACACCCACGCTAGCACGGGGAAGTAAATGATTATCTCTGGCCCTCTCCCGTGCTACCAAAGGGGTTCGGAATGTTTCAGACGACTCTTTGCCCTGAACGAGTACCTGAAGAAACTTTGCAACAACAGGAATGTCTCTTTTTGTGACAACTTTGATTTGCTGTGAGAGCAACCAGCACTTTTTAAATGAGACGGATTCACCCTAACAGGAGAGATTCCAGGATTAGTTCCAGCAACATCACAGACTGTTTTAGAGACTGACGGACAGTGCCTGGTAGTGCTCCAGTCCTCCCGGTCAGAACAAGCAACAGAGGACTTGGAAACCATATCAACTCCTGTAGAAATGGCATTTTGGTTATTGTGAGTAACCTAATTTATGTTCCTTTAACTCCGCCTTCTAGTGAGTTTATACAAACGTTTATCTCCTACCATTCTGATAGATTGGAGAGTGTCAGAAAATGTGGATATAACGTTAATAATTTGGTTGTTATTCTATTGGTTACCTCGAGGCAGATGACCCAGGGGCAAAGTGGCCCACACTTATTGAATATGGTGCTTTTACAGAGAGTAGCGAGTAGTGAGGTTGGTCACGGCGATTCAGACAGCTAGCCGGGCCATCGGTAGCAAACTGGCAGAGGATAGAGGTCTGTTTTTAGCCACCTCATGCGTTTCCATTGGTAGAGGGGACCAATCCAATTGGCAAAATAGATATACAGTAGTTATAGTGACCCAAGAAAATTGTCCGATAGACCTATTCAGATAGCAGCCGATAAGACAGCTACCGATTAGCATCCCGCAGATGGGCGTTCAGGTAACATCACGACGGAGGGGCCAGTTGGACAACTCCCTCGGGCAGATAACGTCGGAATTCCAGTCGTGAAGGCCCGGAGGGGCTCCGCATCGGCAGTAAAACGGGTCCGGATAGGTGATTGTAGCTCAGGAGTGGCTGATGGAACTCTTCAGCTGGCTAGCTCCGGAATAATTGATGTTTGCTCCGGGACCGATGTAAGCCAATAGTCACTCGGATAGCAGCTTGCTAGCTGCAAGATCCAGGTGTAACTGTCCAAAGCTTGCGGTAGAAATCCGGGGATATGGGGAGAAAATAGGTCCAGTATGCTCTGGTCTGAGTCGCGTTGTACAAAACTGGCAATAGCTTTTTGAGCTAAAGAATAGCTGATGACCACCAACCGTGGTTAGCTGAATACTAACGTTAGCAGGTAAACTGGCTAGCTTCTGGCTAGCTTCTGGCTAGTGTTGGGCGATTGTAATACTCATGTTGACAAAGAGACCGACTCCAAGGCCATTGAATTTATTAATCTTTTGAGCTCTGTGTATTTATATGTACACTACCATTCAAAAGTTTGGGGTCACTTAGAAATGTCCTTGTTTTTGAAGGAAAAGTTTTTTTCTCCATTAAAATAACATCAAATTGATCAGAAATACGGTGTTACATTGTTAATGTTGTAAATGACTATTGTAGCTGAAACGGCTGTTTTTTTATGAAATATCTACAAAAGTGTACAGAGGGCCATTATCAGCAACCATCACCCCTGTGTTCCAATGGCACGTTGTGTTAGCTAATCCAAGTGTATAATTTTAAAATCCTAATTGATCATTAGAAAACACTTTTGCAAATATGTTAGCAGAGCTGACAACTGTTGTCCTGATTAAAGAAGCAATATAACTGTCCTTCTTTAGACTAGTTGAGTATCTGGAGCATCAGCATTTGTCGGATTGATTACAGGCTCAAAATGGCCAGAAACAACCAACTTTCTTCTGAAACTCGTCAGTCTATTCTTGTTCTGAGAAATGAAGGCTATTCCATGCGAGAAATTGACATGAAACTGTAGATCTCGTACAACGCTGTGTACTACTCCCATCACAGAACAGCGCAAACCGGCTCTAACCAGAATAGAAAGAGGAGTGGGAGGCCCCGGTGCACAAATAATAATAATAAGAAAATTAAATTAAATATTTTGAGCTCTATGGACTTCATTCAACATGTTACTGGGCCCACCCATAACCATGGCCATACTCTGGACCTGGTTATTACCAAGGGGCTTTCTATTGACATATCCTCTATTGTTGCTTTATCTGATCACCACTCTGTATTTTTTACTACCTTGTTGTCCAAATCACAGGGTAGAACTGAAAGCATTATTTAAGACACTATCTTACCTCTGAAGTTGCTACAGATTTTATAGAGTGTCGGAACAATACTCCACCACCTATTCTGCCTTCCTCTTGTGATGATCTAGTTGATAACTTTAATTGCAAATTAAGGGCAACCATTGATGCCATAGCTCCAGAAAAGATGAAAAAGGCCACATCCAAACAGAGAACCCCTTGGATGAGTTAGGAAACTAATCAATTAAAGATAAATTGCAGAAAGGCAGAGCAGAAGTGGAGAAAGTCAAAGTTGCAGGTCCATTATGATATTCTGAGAGAGCAACTTGGCATATATAACAAGGCAATTAGAAATGCCAGACGGGCTCATTTTTCTAACTTGATCACTATTAATCAGAATAAAAATTCCAGAGTGCTCTTCTCGACCATTGATGGCCTGATAAATCCTACCCCTACTGGACCCCTGTCCAGTTCTAAATTGGTTTTGGACATATTAAACTGGTCAAGAGTTTTGTGTCACCCTTGGTGAACATAACTCAAAGACAATATATATCACATGTGGCATTCCACAAGGTTTGATTTTGGGTCCGGTACTGTTCAGTTTATATATGTTACCCGTTCGCAGCATTATCAGAAAGAATAGCATTGATTTGCACTGTTACGCAGATGATAAACAACTTTGCATTTCTGTGTCGCCAGAGGATTTTAGCTCCACGGATAAATGATTAGACTATAGTAGTGATTTAAATACTTGGACATCTCACATCTTCCTCTAGCTAAATCAAGACAAGGCCGAGGTACTTATTGTTGGAGCCAAAGCACAGAGAGAGAATATAACAAAACCTATTCCCCCTCAGGAGACTGAGAAGATTTGGCATGGATCCTCAGATCCTCAAAAGATTTTATAGCTGCACCATCGAAAGCATCCTGACGGGTTGCATCACTGCCTGGTATGGCAACTGCTCGGCCTTCACAGCAAGGCACTACAGAGGGCAGTGCATACGGCCCAGTAAATCACTGGGGCCAAGCTTCCTGCCATTCAGGACCTCTATACCAGGCGGTGTCAGAGGAAGGCCCTAAAAATTATCAAAGATTCCAGCCACCCTAGTCATAGACTCTCTGCTACCGCACGGCAAGCGGTACCGGAGCACCGAGTCTAGGTCCAAAAGGCTCCTAAACAGCTTCTATCCCCAAGCCATAAAACTCCTGAACAGCTAATCCAATGGCTACCCAGACAAATGTGTGTACGGTACATGGCTGTGAGTGTGTGTGCCAGTCAGTCACACAGGGAGAGAATAAACAGCCCTGGGTTGTCTACTATCCCCACAGCAACAGTCTGGACTGGGACACTGACACACACATCATGGAGTCTACTGAGCTGCACTGCTTTATTCTCACACACACAGATGCAAGAGCACACACAGATGCATGCTTACTCACGCATGTGCACACACACAGATGCAAGCACACACACTCTTCGAGACAGAACAGCCCCAAATCCAACACACACACACACAACCCCCCTCCTTGTCCCTCTCTCTCTCTGTAAAGAGTTTTGTTGTGTTTGACACAGAGGAAGAGGAAGATGGAGCCTCTGTCTCAGCTTTCCTCTGTCTGAAGATCACCTCACAAACACACACACCACAGGTGCAGGGAGACAGATAGCCTTCTGTACTGTCTTAACCTCACAGACACTCAAACACAGCTCTACCTAACACACAAACACAGCTCTAATACAGCTCTAATACTGACAGTTCTAGCTGTAACAACTATGTACAACTTTGGTAATCTGACTCAGTTGAATCTTGATTAGTATGTAGATATTTGGCCATCTTACTCCGTTTAATCTTGATTATTAGATATTTGTGCGTACTTCAACCACAGGCTAAATCCATTCTAACCAAACAGACACAGAAACAAAAACATATTTTCATACACAGACAGATGGACAGACAGACATTACCTGGTACTGCCCGTTGACTAGGTCTATGGTGATGGTCAGCCCTTGGTCCATGTCCTCAGATCCAGTTAGTATGTTGGACACCCAGGCTGTACCCATGTCCTGGTCATTGATATAGCTAACAGGGTGAGCGTCCATGTTGAGCCTCAACACGCGGTTATTAGTGGTGTCCTCCACCGCGTTGGGAATACAGTACCTAGACAGAGATGGGTTATGTTGCTGTTGTTGTTGGAGGGATAGTGTGACGTGATGTGGATTTAGTTGTTGTAGCTGTATTTTGTATATATGTTGTGCTGCAAGTGAGAATTCGTTTTGTGTTCACTTACTTGGTTAAATAGAAGCTTAAATAGTTAATACATCTGTATATCAATCAATCAATCCATCAATATACAGTACCTCTCCACTAGGGGGTGTACTCTGGGGTGACTGGGGGGGCAACGGCACTCTGACTGAGCGTGGAGGGGGGGCAGGAAGCCTGAATACACCTTCACTATCTCTCTGGAGTGGGAGACAATGGATCAGGTTGTGAGCCAAATGCACTATGGTGTCAGGATCAGTCTCAAAAGATAATTCAGCAAAAGAAAATGTTATGAACTGCTGTATTAATATATAAGCCATTAAGCAGACACTTTTATCCAAAGCGACTTACATGCATGAATACATTTTACATGTGGGTGGCCCCAGGAATCAAACCCACGAACCTTGCGGTGCAGGCGCCATGCTCTACCAACTGAACCATATTATACACATGACATTAAAATCAAAAGGGAATCATATGAAACATCCCTACTTTTCTCCCTCCCTCCCTCCCTCCCTCCCTCTCACCTGTTCGTCAGTGTGTTGGGATAAAATCTGAAGTCCTGCATCCTGCCCATGAATTGATCAGACCCTGGTGAGAAAGAAGAGAGGGATGTCAATGGTGTGTATTGAAAACAGTCAGCTGGATCCATATTGACCAGTGGACTAAGCATTACATGGGCTTGCTCCTACCTATCTCTCTGATTTGGTCCTGCCGTACATACCTACACGTACGCTACGGTCACAAGACGCAGGCCTCCTAATTGTCCCTAGAATTTCTAAGCAAACAGCTGGAGGCAGGGCTTTCTCCTATAGAGCTCCATTTTTATGGAACGGTCTGCCTACCCATGTCAGAGACATTCAGAGACATTCTATTCGGTGTCCTGTGTGAATCTAAGTGTGTTCTCTAATTCTCTCCTCTCTTTTCTTTCTCTCTCTCGGAGGACCTGAGCCCTAGGACCATGCCCCAGGATTACCTGACATGATGACTCCTTGCTGTCCCCAGTCCACCTGGCCGTGCTGCTGCTCCAGTTTCAACTCTTCTGCCTTCTTATTATTCGACCATGCTGGTCATTTATGAACATTTGAACATCTTGGCCATGTTCTGTTATAATCTCCACCCGGCACAGCCAGAAGAGGACTGGCCGCCCCACATAGCCTGGTTCCTCTCTAGGTTTCTTCCTAGGTTTTGGCCTTTCTAGGGAGTTTTTCCTAGCCACCGTGCTTCTACACCTGCATTGCTTGCTGTTTGGGGTTTTAGGCTGGGTTTCTGTATAGCACTTTGAGATATCAGCTGATGTACGAAGGGCTATATAAATAAATTTGATTTGATTTGATTTGACTAGCTTATCTTTCTCTTTATTCTCTGTTAGGGGGCAGTGTTTTCATGACCGGATGAAAAGTGTGCCCAAAGTAAACTGCCTGTTTCTCATGCCCAGAAGCTAGGATATGCATATCATTTGTAGATTTAGATAGAAAACCCTCCAAAGTTTCTAAAACTGTTAAAATCATGTCTGTGAGTATAACAACTTATTTGGCAGGAAAAACCATCCAGGACAAAAAAAAAATGTGATCAGTGTGTTTCAATTGGTTTCTATGGGGAACTAGATTTATGAGGCACCTGGTTGCAGTTCCTATGGCTTCTACTAGATGCCAACAGTCTTTAGAAATTGGTTGATGTTTTTCCTTTGAGAAATTAAGAGGTAGCCCTTTCCTTTCTGAGTGTCAAGCCAAGTGTACTTTTTGTTTGGTGCTTGCAACCAGGAACTCGCTCCACTTTCATTTTCTCTCCTATTGAACACATTATATTCTGTCTTAACTTTTATCGATTATTTTATTTTAAAATACCTAAAGTTGGATTCGGAAAGTTGTTTGAAATGTTTGGACCAAGTTTACAGGTAACTTATTATATACTTTGTTGTCATGCTGGGCGAGTTGGAACCAGTGTTTTTCTGAATCAAACGCTCCAAATAAATGGACATTTTGGGGATATAACAAAGCAATTTATCGAACAAAAGGATCATTTGTGATGTTTCTGGGACATATTGGAGTGCCAACAGAAGATCTTCAAAAGGAAGGCATGAAATATATCCATTATTTCTGACTTTCATGTCACACCTGCTTGGTTGAAATATGATATTCATGTGTTTGTATGATGGGGTGCTGTCCTCAGATAATCACATGGTCTGCTTTCGCCGTAAAGCCCTCGAACGTCTAGCCGTAACAGTTAGCGGAACGTCTAGCCATAACAGGTTTAAACATGATAAACCATAGAGACACACAGTTTAACAGTCAGATAAACCATAGAGACACACAGTTAACAGTCAGATAAACCATAGAGACACACAGTTAACAGTCAGAGGAACCATAGAGACACACAATTAACAGTCAGATAAACCATAGAGACACACAGTTAACAGTCAGAGGAACCATAGAGACACACAGTTAACAGTCAGATAAACCATAGAGACACACAGTTAACAGTCAGATAAGCCACAGAGACACACAGTTAACAGTCAGAGGAACCATAGAGACACACAATTAACAGTCAGATAAACCATAGAGACACACAGTTAACAGTCAGATAAGCCACAGAGACACACAGTTAACAGTCAGATAAACCATTGAGACACACACTTAACAGTCAGAGGAACCACAGAGACACACAGTTAATGATGGCATAGAAGGACCTTCTTGTCTTGTCTCTCAGATCGTTCACAGCTTTGTGGAAGTTACCTGTGGTGCTGATGTTTAGGCCAAGGTATGTATCGTTTTTTGTGTGCTCTAGGGAAATGGTGTCTAGATAGAATTTGTATTTGTGATTCCTGGCAACTGGACATTTTTTGGAACAAAAGTATTTATGCCTTACTGAGATTTACTGTCAGGGCCCAGGTTTGACAGAATCTGTGCAAAAGATCTAGGTGCTGCTGTAGGCCCTCCTTGGTTGGGGACAGAAGCACCAGATCATCAATAAACAGTAGACATTTGACTAGCAAGGTGAGGCAGGGTGCTGCAGTTCTCATGCCATCGCCAATTCGTTGATAAATACGGTTGGTAGTCGGAAGTTTACATACACTTAGGTTGGAGTCATTAAAACTAGTTTTTCAACCACTCCACAAATTTCTTGTTAACAAACTATAGCTTTGGCAAGTTGGTTAGGACATCTACTTTGTGCATGACACAATTCATTTTTCCAACAAATGTTTACAGACAGATTATTTCACTTAAAATTCATTGTATCACAATTCCAGTGGGTCAGAAGTTTACATACACTCATTTGACTGTGCCTTTAAACAGCTTGGAAAATTCCAGAAAATGATGTCTTGGCTTTAGAAGCCTCTGATGGGCTAATTGACATAATTTAAGTCAATTCCAAATCAAATCAAAGTTTATTTGTCACGGGCGCTGAATACAACAGGCTACATTACAGAGAAATGCTTACTTACAGGCTCTAACCAATAGTGAAAAAAAGGTGTTAGCTGAACAATAGGTTAGTAAAAAAAAAAAAAAATGTAAAAAGACAGGCTATATACAGTACCGAGGCTATAAAAGTAGCGAGGCTACATACAGACACTGGTTAGTCAGGATGATTGAGGTAGTATGTACATGTAGATATGGTTAAAGTGACTATGCATATATGATGAACAAAGAGTAGCAGTAGCATAAAAGAGGGGTTGGCGGGTGGTGGGTGGCGGGTGGCAGGTGGCGGGACCCAATGCAGATAGCCCGGTTAGCCAATGTGCGGGAGCACTGGTTGATCGGCCCAATTGAGGTAGTATGTACAGTGGGGAGAACAAGTATTTGATACACTGCCGATTTTGCACGTTTTCCTACTTACAAAGCATGTAGAGGTCTGTAATTTTTTTATCATAGGTATACTTCAACTGTGAGAGACGGAATCTAAAACAAAAATCCAGAAAATCACATTGTATGATTTTTAAGTAATTAATTAAATCAATCCCAGAACAACAGTCAAGGACCTTGTGAAGATGCTGAAGGAGACAGGTACAAAAGTATCTATATCCATATTAAAACGAGTCCTATATCGACATAACCTGAAAGGCCGCTCAGCAAGGAAGAAGCCACTGCTCCAAAACCGCTATAAAAATGCCAGACTATGGTTTGCAACTGCACATGGGGACAAAGATCATACTTTTTTGGAGAAATGTCCTGATCAAACAAAAATAGAACTGTTTGGCCATAAGTTGAAGAACACAATCCCAACTGTGAAGCACGGGGGTGGCAGCATCATGTTGTGTGGGTGCTTTGCTGCAGGCAGGACTGGTGCACTTCACAAAATAGATGGCATCATGAGGTAGGAAAATTATGTGGATATACAGTGCCTTGCATAAGTATTCGGCCCCCTTGAACTTTGCGACCTTTTGCCACATTTCAGGCTTCAAACATAAAGATATAAAACTGTATTTTTTTGTGAAGAATCAACATTTATTGGATATTTCAAACTTTTTTAACCTCTCTGAACTACTGATACCGGATCCGGTAGCGTAACTACACCCTCAGGCTCATTACCATAACGCAACGTTAACGATTTCTCAAAATCGCAAATGAAATGAAATAAATATGCCTGCTCTCAAGCTTAGCCTTTTCTTAACAACACTGTCATCTCAGATTTTCAAAATATGCTTTTGAACCATAGAAAATCAATCATTTGTGTAAGAGTGATAATGGCTGCCGTAGCATTTAGCGTAGCATTTAGCACATAACATTTTCACAAAAACCAGCAAAGTAATCAAATCAAATAATTTACCTTTGAAGAACTTCAGATGTTTCAATGAGGAGACTCTCAGTTACATAGCAGATGTCCAGTTTTTCCTGAAAGATTCTTTGTGTAGGACAAATCGCTCCGTTTTGTTACTACACATTTGGCTACCGAAACGAACCGAAAATTCAGTCACCAAAACGTCTAACTTTTTTCCGAATTAACTCCATAATATCGACCGAAACATGGCAAACGCTGTTTGAATCAATCCCCAAGGTGTTTTTTCACATATCTCTTCATTGATATGCCGTTCGTGGAAGCATGGTTTTTCTCTGAATTCCATGGAAAAATACCAGCACCTGAGTTTTGCGCATCAATTTCCACGCAGGACACCGTGCGGGACACTTGGAAAATGTAGTCTCTTATGGTCAATCTTCCAATGATATGCCTGCAAATACGTCACAATGCTCCAGACCCCTTGGGGAAACGATAGAAAGGGCAGGCTCATTCCTGTCCCATTCACAGCCATATAAGGAGATGATGCAAATCGGTGCCTCAGAAATCCTGTTCATTTCCTGGTTGCAGAAACATCTTGGTTTCGCCTGTAGCATGAGTTCTGGGGCACTCACAGTGAAAATCTTTGCAGTTCTGGAAACGTCAGAGTGTCTTCTTTCCAAAGCTACCAATTCCATGCATAGTCGAGCATCTTTTTGTGACGATATATTGCGCTTAAAACGGGAACGTCTTTTTATCCAAAAATGAAATAGCGCCCCCGTAGGCTTAACAGGTTAACAAATCAAAAACTGAAAAATTGGGCGTGCAAAATTATTCAGCCCCCTTAAGTTAATACTTTGTAGCGCCACCTTTTGCTGCGATTACAGCTGTAAGTCGCTTGGGGTATGTCTCTATCAGTTTTGCACATCGAGAGACTGAATTTTTTTCCCATTCCTCCTTGCAAAACAGCTCGAGCTCAGTGAGGTTGGATGGAGAGCATTTGTGAACAGCAGTTTTCAGTTCTTTCCACAGATTCTCGATTGGATTCAGGTCTGGACTTTGACTTGGCCATTCTAACACCTGGATATGTTTATTTTTGAACCATTCCATTGTAGATTTTGCTTTATGTTTTGGATCATTGTCTTGTTGGAAGACAAATCTCCGTCCCAGTCTCAGGTCTTTTGCAGACTCCATCAGGTTTTCTTCCAGAATGGTCCTGTATTTGGCTCCATCCATCTTCCCATCAATTTTAACCATCTTCCCTGTCCCTGCTGAAGAAAAGCAGGCCCAAACCATGATGCTGCCACCACCATGTTTGACAGTGGGGATGGTAGGTTCAGGGTGATGAGCTGTGTTGCTTTTACGCCAAACATAACGTTTTGCATTGTTGCCAAAAAGTTCCATTTTGGTTTCATCTGACCAGAGCACCTTCTTCCACATGTTTGGTGTGTCTCCCAGGTGGCTTGTGGCAAACTTTAAACAACACTTTTTATGGATATCTTTAAGAAATAGCTTTCTTCTTGCCACTCTTCCATAAAGGCCAGATTTGTGCAATATACGACTGATTGTTGTCCTATGGACAGAGTCTCCCACCTCAGCTGTAGATCTCTGCAGTTCATCCAGAGTGATCATGGGCCTCTTGGCTGCATCTCTGATCAGTCTTCTCCTTGTATGAGCTGAAAGTTTAGAGGGACGGCCAGGTCTTGGTAGATTTGCAGTGGTCTGATACTCCTTCCATTTCAATATTATCGCTTGCACAGTGCTCCTTGGGATGTTTAAAGCTTGGGAAATCTTTTTGTATCCAAATCCGGCTTTAAACTTCTTCACAACAGTATCTCGGACCTGCCTGGTGTGTTCCTTGTTCTTCATGATGCTCTCTGCGCTTTTAACGGACCTCTGAGACTATCACAGTGCAGGTGCATTTATACGGAGACTTGATTACACACAGGTGGATTGTATTTATCATCATTAGTCAATTAGGTCAACAATGGATCATTCAGAGATCCTCACTGAACTTCTGTAGAGAGTTTGCTGCACTGAAAGTAAAGGGGCTGAATAATTTTGCACACCCAATTTTTCAGTTTTTGGTTTGTTAAAAAAGTTTGAAATATCTAATAAATGTCGTTCCACTTCATGATTGTGTCCCACTTGTTGTTGATTCTTCACAAATAAATACAGTTTTATATCTGTATTTCAAGGGGGCCGAATACTTTCGCAAGGCACTGTATTGAAGCAATATCTCAAGATATCAGTCAGGAATTTAAAGCTTGGTCGCAAATGGGTCTTCCAAATTGACAATGACCCCAAGCATACTTCCAAAGTTGTAGCAAAATGGCTTAAGGACTACAAAGCCCTGACCTCAATCCTATAGAAAATTTGTGGGCAGAACTGAAAAAGCATGCGCGAGCAAGGAGGCCTACAAAGCTGACTCGGTTACACCAGCTCTCTCAGGAGGAATCTTGTGGAAGCTTGTGGAAGGCTACCTGAAACATTTCACGCAAGTTATACAGTTTAAAGGCAATGCTGCCAAATACTAATTGAGTGTATGTAAACTTCTGACCCACTGGGAATGTGATGACTATTATTCTGACATTTCACATTCTTAAAATAAAGTGGTGATTCTAACTGACCTAAGACAGGGAATGTTTACATGGATTAAATGTTGGGAATTGTGAAAAACTAAGTTTAAATATATTTGGCTAACTTGTAAACTTCCAACTCCAACTGTATGTTGAAGAGGGTGGGGCTTAAGCTACATCCCTGTCTCACCCAACGGCTCTGTGGAATTGAGTCAAAAGCTTTTTTGAAATCAACAAAGTATGAGAAGACTTTGTCTTTGTTTTGGTTTGTTTGTTTGTGAATTAGGGTGTGCAGGGTGAATACATGGTCTGTCGTACGGTAATTTGGTAAAAGCCAATTTGACATTTGCTCAGTACATTGTTTTCACTGAGGAACTGTACAAGTCTGTTGTTAATGATAATGCAGAGGATTTTCCCAAGGTTGCTGTTGACCCATATCCCGCGGTAGTTATTGGGGTCAAATTTGTCTCCACTTTTGTGGATTGGGGTGATCAGTCCTTGGTTCCAAATATTGGGGAAGATGCCAAAGCTAAGGATGATGTTAAAGAGTTTAAGTATAGCCAATTGGAATTTGTGGTCTGTATATTTTATAATTTCATTGAGGATACCATCAACAAAACAGGCCTTTTTGGGTTGAAGAGTTTGTATTTTCTCCTGTAGTTCATTCAACGTAATTGGAGAATCCAGTGGGTTCTGGTAGACTTTAATAGTTGCTTCTAAGATGTGTATTTGATTATGTATATGTTTCTGCTGTTTGATCTTTGTTATAGAGCCAAAACGATTGGAGAAGTGTTTTACGCATATATCTCCATTTTGGATAGATAACTCTTCGTGTTGTTGTTTGTTTAGTGTTTTACAATTTTCCCAGATGTGGTTAGAGTCTATGGATTCTTAAATTACACTGAGCTGATTCCTGACGTGCTCTTCCTTCATTTTCCGTAGTGTATTTCTGTATTGTTTTAGTGATTCACCAAAGCGAATGCGTAGACTCAGGTTTTCTGGGTTTCTATGATTTTGGTTGGAAAGTTTTCTCCATTTCTTTCTAAGGTTTCTGCATTCTTCATCAAACCATTTGTCCTTGTTGTTAATTTTCTTCAGTTTTCTGTTTGAATTTGTTTGATTTGATAGGGAAGCTGAGAGGTCAAATATACTGTTTAGGTTTTCTACTGTCTTCATTAAATATGGGGATTCTAGTGGGGGGATGTAGCACACAGGAGGACATTATCCTCTGTTGAGATAATTTCCTTTTGAATTTCTAGCCAAATGTAAAATGTTCCTGTTTTGATTAATTTAATAGAGTGAGTTAGGTCTGCTCTATACCAAATTAGCATACCTCCTGAGTCCCTTCCCTGTTTCACACCTGGTAGTTTGGTGGATGGGACTACCATCTCTGTAACCTAGAGGGCAACCAGTGGGTCCATCTCTATACCTCTCCTCCATTTCCATCTCCTCTCTCTCTGTCTCTCTCTCCCCCTATCTATTCTCGCTCTCTCTCTCTGTGCCATAATCACTTGTCGGTTTTTCTGAGAAGACAGAATGACATGTGTACTTAGGCTCTGTCCATACCGTCAGACTCTAGACAACTCTGTTTCATCGGCTACTGTATGTTTCAACTGAAGCCTTGGCTACTAACAGAAACACTGAACACACATGAGGACCTTATGTGCTGTAAAGTGGGTTCCCTTATAAAACGTGTCTCTCATTATCCGTGGTGAAACAGTGGCAGACTGTGTGTACTGTAGTCTGTTGGCAGTGGGAGGAGAGCTGTACATCTGAGAGGGTTCAACATCAGGACGTGAATCCAAACACATGGAAGGAATTTGAGCGAGACTAAGACCACAGGAGATAGATTTTCCCTGCCTTTTCCCTGTCCAGCTAAGCGTCTTGTCTTCCTCTGCCGCACAAATTGTCTTTCCCTGCCAAGCTAACTTCTCTATTGTTCCACACCTGTCACAACTAGAGCTAACGTCTCCTAGCGTCAGAAGGCCTGCCATCTTTATCTGTGTGTGTATGGGTGTCTGAGGAGGGACTGTGTGTGTGTGTGTGTGTGTGTGTGTGTGTGTAGAGATGAGATGTAGACAGGATAGATTATGGAGAAGAGCAGCTCTAAAGGCCCAGGGTTTTGGATGCGGGCTTCTTAAGCGTGTGGAAACAGCATTAGGCCTACTGAAACACAGAGCAGTGTTGCTTTGATGATGGCTGGATGCCTTTTTCTCTCTCTCTCCTCTTCTCTTTTTCCCCTCTCTCTTCTCTTTTGTCTTCTCTTACTCCTTTTCCAGATCCTTTGTCATTTTTTATTTTATTTTATAATTTCTACACTTCCACCATTTCTGAGTGATCGTAACACCCCAATCCCTGTCATGGCAAGCGAACCAGAGCTGAAGGAGTTACATGTTTAATTACATTCAGAATAGGGAGTGGGAGAACAGCTAAGAAGAGAGAGGAATACAGGGTCCATATTCATAAAGCGTCTCACAGTAGGAATGCTGATTTAGGATCAGGTTTGCCTTTTAGATAATAAAGGATGGACTAGGGGGACCTTGATGTATATTGTATTCTTACTCTGTACGTATCCATCTAAGGAGAAGATTCCCACTGTGATAATTGAAAGGGTTGTCCATGACGAGGATCCATCCTAGCATCTACCTTTGGTCTTAAATTATTCAATGTGAGGCTGTAGACCAAAATATCTTGGTCGACCAAAAGTCGTCTGTTCTTTCGAGTAATTGATTGGTGTAAATTTTAAAACGTGAATTTTCCCATATATAGACTCACCCTATGTGTTTTAATAAAGTCAACTATATTCATTGAGCTTGTCTGACACTTTAACCACACGGTTTGATGAAATAAAACACAAATTACTCAAGAGGGAGCAAGAGATCAAGATAACCAGAAGAGAAAAACCTTAACCTGACCGGACCATCCTCTTCCCGCTCCTACTGGCTTTCGTAGATTATGCCATTACTCTCCTGAAGTAGCCAGTAATTGGGTACACGAGGAGTTGGCAACCCTTTTCATGTGGAATTCCGATTTATCTTAGCATTTCTACTGATCTGTGTGCCAGTTATGGTTTTCATTTGCACATTTTCGTTGGAACAGTTCTATTGCATTTATAATAATTGTATTTATAATAATGTATTTTGCCATTGTCAACTATGTAAAAATAGTCTACATAAAGCCAACAAATAAAAAATAAAAATATCCTGATCAAAATAAATATCCTATAAATCACATTGGCTACACTGTTCCCTGGTCAGCATCTACGGCAGAGATCAGAGTGGGTGAACAATACTGCTGACCACTAATATGATCCAATCATGGGCTGATCAAATGCTATCTGAGTGTAAATCACTGTTCAATAGCAGATGAGCAGTATGACAGTGTAGCTGAAACCATTGATCATTACTTTACACTAGAGCAGTGGTCCCCAACCAGAGTCCAGATCACTTTCGTAGTCAAAAAGCAAGCCGAGATCTAGTTGGTGTAGCACTTGAGAGGCACAGCTGAGCATACATTTAAACAATAAACAAGTCATTTGCTTTTTTATTTTACTGGACTGATGGTGCCTGCATCTGTCATGGAGCTTTCAGCACAACTGGGAACTCGGGGGAAAAAACGAGGTCAAATCATGATGTCAGTCATCTCCAGGCCGAAAAGTCGGAGCTCTAGAAAGATGCCATAGTTTCAGAGTTGGAATTCCGAGTTGGATGACTGTTCAAATGGATTTTTGCCAGTCGGATCTCGTTTTTATTTATTTCCGAGTTCTCAGTTTTTTTGAACACATCATTTAGTCACAACGGAGGGAGGGAGAAAGCAGCAGAGGCTCTGCCTCTCATGGTCCCTGCTCTCTCCTTCTTTTCCTCCAGTGAGACAGAGAGGGGACACCGTTTTCCACCTGATGGCAAAACTCGAGTCGCAACGCATCTGTCTCATGTACAAATTCATGTTATTCCTATGACCAGAGATATTAAAATAGACAAACTGCTAATAATAATAAAAACGCAGGGCTATCCATACACTTTCCTACTCATTCATTGCAACTGAAGTGCAAGTGGAAGTAGGGAGAAGCATGTTTTATGTTTTGTAATACTGTTGAATAAAAACAGTGTTGACAGTGCTCAAACAGCAGCTCTTCGCTGTATTCTTTGACAGACTGGCTCTGGTCATGTTTTTTTAAATTATGAAATCTCATGTAGGCTCCTATCAAACTTTGCTGTGGCCAGGGTCGTGGAAGCTGTAGTGTGATTTGAGCTATCTGATTGGCCAGCGCAGTGGGCAAACTCAATTTAGCCACAGATCTCCCAGGTAGGCAGGGTTTTGCCTTTCAAACAAATGAAATGGTTCAAAATGGATCACTTTGCCTGCCTGGTGTGCAGGGCTTCTGAATCAAGTGCACCTACTGCCAACAGCACAACCCGTAAAAAGGAATGCAAGCCTTTATCATTGGCTTTTCTACAGAAATGTTTGATGATCGACTAGGAATGCCTTGAAGATCGGCCAGTCGATCAGTCGGTGACCAGTGCACTAAAGATTTCATTCTCTGTTGTCGATCATTTTCAGTGTGTTTCTATTGACCCTGATGGAGGCTGTAAAGGAAATACCTGACACAATTGATCATATTCACTTCAAAACACTTTCTTGTGTGATTCTTAGCTCATAACCCCTCTGGGGGTGTCTCTCTATGCCCTAGATTGCATGGATCTACCTTAATGTTGCAATTTGTTCCTACACCATGTATTTCCATGGTATTTCCCTAGGCAGGTGTACATACCATGTACTATAAGTAATGTATATATGCATCATGTGTTATCTTGTTGTTACCGTTAGAGCTCAGTCCGACTCTCATGTTACTGTCCATTCTGATGTCAGAGATGGGTGAGGTCAGAGGTCGAGTGTCAAAGGGCGTGCCGTCCTCCTCCAGTCCATCCAGGAAGAGACTGACGCTTTTGCCATGCACCTGTGGACCAATTAGAATGCACAATTACACAGTGGATCAAACATAACGCAATGTTACTATGTCCTTGACACTGTACATTACTTTATTCTGTCCTTGACACTGTACATTACTTTATTCTGTCCTTGACACTGTACATTACTTTATTCTGTCCTTGACACTGTACATTACTTTATACTGTCCTTGACACTGTACATTACTTTATTCTGTCCTTGACACTGTACATTACTTTATTCTGTCCTTGACACTGTACATTACTTTATTCTGTCCTTGACACTGTACATTACTTTATACTGTCCTTGACACTGTACATTACTTTATACTGTCCTTGACACTGTACATTACTTTATTCTGTCCTTGACACTGTACATTACTTTATTCTGTCCTTGACACTGTACATTACTTTATACTGTCCTTGACACTGTACATTACTTTATTCTGTCCTTGACACTGTACATTACTTTATTCTGTCCTTGACACTGTACATTACATTATTCTGTGCTTGACACATTTTAATTCAGTTTTATTCAGTGAAGCGTTAAAAAGTTAACATTTCAATGACAAAGTTTGAACCATCTCCTGGTCCTTGTCCTGATACAAGCTTTATAAGGAGTATCTAACAGTGTGGGGATCCTGTCCCTGAAGGAGAGTAAGATGTATAGCCCAGCAGCCTTCAGGATTCAGTCTGAGTGAATTATACACAGTGATAATCTTCCAGTTTATTTTCCTACCAGAAACCCCCTCATTCTAAAACCTCAGCCACAAATGAGCTTCCTGTTGACCAAAACCAATCTTCACCCCAGCCATGAATATTAAAACACAAACACAGTCAAAGCAACTGCTTCCATTCAGATCAAAACTCCAGAGAAATATGTTCATAGACCTTAGAAAACTTCAACGTCCCCCTCTCTTCTCTCTTTCTCCCCTCTCTTCTCTCTTTCTCCCCTCTCTCTCAAAATGTTTGTCTATCCCCCTCTCCCACTCTTGCTGTGTCAGGCTAGCATGCTCTGTGGTAGCACAGATAAAACCACTCTCTCTTTTCTAACACATTCCCCCTCTCTCTCAAGTGTTTTCTATCCGCCTCTTCTCTCCTCGCTTCTTTAGAGGAGTTGAAAAAGGTGCAGGGGAAATAAGTCTGGCCCAAAATGTCTTTGTGGATGAAGGCAAGGCGGCACTCGGCTCGACTCAACAACTGTCTGTCTGGAAGATACTTAAGACTTGCACTTTCATGACGGCTGATTGAAGACTGCGGAGACGGCGAGAGAGAGAGAGACGGAAAGACGGAGAAAGAGAAGGACGTAGAGAGAAGGCCGCTCTTGGAATCTGTAACCAGCCAATGGCATGCGTGGAGATCTGAAGAGTTGTCATGGTGATGTAAATGAATTGGGAAGAGCTTCATCCTGCTTAGCGCCACGCGCCCCTTTGAAACCCCGAACTCCTTTGTTCGTTTTAGAAAATGTTTTTTTTTCTCTTTGCTGCCTTCGTTCTTTTTTCAACTACTGTTGAAACTACTGTTGAAACTACTGTTGCTTCAAGAGACCCTCGAGTTTCTTCTTCTTCTTTCCCCCACTTCTATTTCTCACCTGTCCCATTGACAGCAGGTGCTGTAGAGAGCGGCCCAGATTGACACCTGTCTATCACCTGCCTCCTACCTGTTTTTTTTACCTGTCTCTCTCTCAGCTGTAGGCTATCTGCCTCTCTCACCTTTCTCTCACTCACGTCATCTCTCACAGCCAGTCCATTGAATGTAGCTGTGCAGTAGAACAGTGTGTTTTACAGGCCCAGATTAACCCAAGGCCTGGCCAGGGGCAGTGGAAAGCTTTTAATGACCCACTGAGCACCGATCACTGGACACTGGCAAATAAACAGCTTTAAAAGCTCTCCGCTTTCAGTGTGTGTTTGTGTGTAAGTGTATGTGTGTACATTTTGTGTGTGTGTATGTGTGTGTGTGTGTGTGTGTGTATGTATGGGTGTGTGTATGTGTGTGTGTGTGTGTGTGTGTGAGGTAGAATGTCCCATTGTCTGACCTGTCTCTCTGACCCATTAGTTTATCTGCTGATGTAACAAGGCTGGGTTGGGAGTCAGGTATCTGCTGTGGACTGTGATCTGGGGCGGGCGGGCGGACGGACGGACAGACAGACAGACAGATGTAGGGACAGAGCATAGAGAGAGAGAGAGAGAGAGAGCGAGAGAGAGAGAGAGATAGAGGTAGTAATAAGCTGAGTCTTTATGTCAGTGTGAATGATAAGGCTGTTCCTGTTGTGTGAATATGTTTTAGAGTCATTTCCCAGTTAGCTCTCTGTGATTTTGTATGGACTACCTTTACAAACATTATAGGCCTTTATAAAGGTTGCAAAATTCCTGTAACTTTCCCAAATTCCCAGGTTTTTCAGAAATCCTGATAGGCGGATTCCGGATTTCCTGGTTATTCCCTCTGTTGTGTCTTTACTATCATTAACTGAAGACTTATAGTTTTTATCAAAGATTCTCTGTAATTAGTATTACGCGATCAACTGATTAATCACGTAACTAATTAACTAGGAAGTAGGGGCACCAAGGAAAAATATTCAGATTACAAAGTTATCATTTCCTAAAATAACTTTTCAGATATTTTATCTGATCAATTAGTCTTTGAATTAATGAATTATTTACTGCACCTCACGTTAGTCTCATTCCAAACGTCGTAAATTGTTGGTTATCTGCACGAACCCAGTCTTCACTATGAGTCATCCATACATCAATTGTCTTAAATCATTTATTTATTACTAACTAAGTAATTCACAGACATACATAAACAAACAAACAAACAAGGTAAATGTGGTTACATGAAATGATAGGAGAATGTGCCCTAGTGGGCTAAACCGGCATGGCGGCTTGTTAGACAAAAGGGGAAGTGGGGGTCGACTAAGAAGTCACTACAGAGTGATAATTATAACAGTTTAAATGCTAATCCTTTACACATGAACGCTCACTCATTCGGGAACAATTGCAATAAATATATAAATTTACGCTTAGTGTGTCGTCTTGATCGCTGGTGAAAAGTTTGTGTCTTTCGTAGAATTGTCCGTCTCTCTCCCTCTCTCTCTCGGTCTTGGTTAGAGGGGATCATTCAAAGTGACATTCGTTATAGAATGGATGTTTCAGCAGTTGTCGTTCTTCGCGTTCAATGATACCGAATTCCTAGCTGCAGACTAGCAATTAGTATCAAAGACTTGTTCTTATTCTGTCGGTATCGATAGTCTAAGAGTTTATCCACGTGGTATGGTTAACCTCTTGCGACGAGCAAACCCGTATCCGGGAGCGTAATCATAGCCTCAAATGCATTAGCATAACGCAGCGGACATAAATACGCAAAAAAAAAATCGCAAATTAAATGACAAATATATTCAAACACAAGCTTAGCCTTTTGTTAACAACACTGTCATCTCAGATTTTCAAAATGTGCGTTACAGCCAACGCTAGACAAACATTTGTGTAAGTTTATCATGGCATAATGCTATGCTAGGCTCTCCTGGCAGCAGGCAACATTTTCACGAAAATAAGAAAAGCAACCAAATTAAATCATTTACCTTTGAAGAACTTCAGATGCTTTCACTCAGGAGACTCCCAGTTAGATAGCAAATGTTCCTTTTTTCCAAAAATATCATTTTTGTAGGCGAAAAAGCTCCCGTTTCTTCATCATCCTTGGCTGAGAAATCGACCGGAAAATGCTGCAACTATAACGCCAAACTTTTTTCAAAATTTGCTCCATAATAATCGCCAGAAACACGGCAAACGTTGTTTAGGATCCATCCTCAAGGTGTTTTTAACATATATATTCAATAATATATCCGTTGAGGCAATTGGTTTCTCATAAGAAGCGACAGTATTTTACGCGAGATTTTGTGCGGGAGACACCATGTGACCACATGCTATATATGGTCCCTTACAGCCATTCTTCAATGGAAATGCCTGAAAAGACGTCACAATGCTGTAGACACCTTGGGGAAAACACAATTATACAAACAGTATCATACTCACTCATTCATCTTATACAACAATAAGATGTAAACCTCATATCTGAGGCTATTATATAAACAGCGTTATGGTAATGGGGCCACACCGTCTCCCATGAGCTTCCCAAAGTTGTGACAAACGGACCAGTTCGTAGCTGGATTCTTCAGCGATCTTTTATACTTTCTCCGGAACATGAAATTTGTTCGTACCTCAAGTTCTGTGAGGTGGAAGGATTTTCTTTGTTCTCCATGAAAATCTACTCTCTCTATACTGTGTGTCCATGAGGAGATCCTCAGGAATTTACGACGTCTCTCTGACCACAGCAACCTAGTTGAAGGAGGAAAAGGGGAGGCAGGGAGAGGGGGATGGGCTTGCTATAAGAGGCCAACGTCATGACACCTCCCTTTGTATTTATTTAACCTTTATTTAACCAGGTAGGCTAGTTGAGAACAAGTTCTCATTTGCAACTGCGACCTGGCCAAGATAAAGCATAGAAATGTGACACATACAACAACACAGAGTTACACATGGAATAAACAAAACATAGTCAATAATACAGTAGAACAAAATAAAACAAAAAGTCTATATACAGTGAGTGAAAATGAGGTAAGATAAGGGAGTTAAGGCAATAAATAGGCCATGGTGGCGAAGTAATTACAATATAGCAATTAAACACTGGATTGTTAGATGTGCAGAAGATGAATGTGCAAGTAGAGATACTGGGGTGCAAAGGAGCAAGATAAATAAATAAATAAATACTGTATGGGGATGAGGTAGGTAGATAGCCCATCTGTAAACAGCCCATCTATGTACATGTGCAGTGATCTGTGAGCTGCTCTGACAGCTGGTGCTTCAAGCTGGTGAGGGAGATATGAGTCTCCAGCTTCAAAGATTTTTGCAGTTTGTTTCAGTCATTGGCAGCAGAGAACTGGAAGGAAAGACGACCAAAGGAGGAATTGGCTTTGTGGGTGACCAGTGAGATATACCTGCTGGAGCACGTGCTAAGAGTGGGTGCTGCTATGGTGACCAGTGAGCTGAGATAAAGTGGGGCTTTCCCTAGCAGAGACTTGTAGATAACCTATAGCTAGTGGGTTTGGCGACGAGTATGAAGCGAGGGCCAACCAACGAGAGCGTACAGGTCGCAATGCAATCACCGAAGTCGAGGATCGGTAGGATGGTCAGTTTTACGAGGGTATGTTTGGCAGCATGAGTGAAGGATGCTTTGTTGCGATATAGGAAGCCAATTCTAGATTTAATTTTGGATTGGAGATGCTTAATGTGAGTCTGAAAGGAGAGTTTACAGTCTAACCAGACAACTAGGTATTTGTAGATGTTCACGTATTCTAAGTCAGAGCCGTCCAGAGTAGTGATGCTGGACTGACGAGCAGGTGCGGGCAGTGATCGGTTGAAGAGCATAGTTATACTTGCGTTGAAGAGCAGTTGGAGGCCACGGAAGGAGAGTTGTATGGCATTGAAGCTCGTCTGGAGGTTAGTTAACACAGTGTCCAAAGAAGGGCCGGAAGTATACAGAATGGTGCCGTCTGCGTAGAGGTGTACCAGAGAATCACCAGCAGCAAGAGCAACATCATTGATGTATACAGAGAAGAGAGTCGGCCCGAGGATTTTACCCTGTGGCACCCCCATAGCAACTGCCAGAGGTCCGGACAACAGGCCCTCTGATTTGACACACTGAACTCTATCAGATAAGTAGTTGGTAAACCAGGCGAGGCAATCATTTGAGAAACCAAGGCTGTCGAGTCTGCCAATAAGAATGTGGTGATTGACAGAGTCGAAAGCCTTGGCCAGGTCGATGAATACGGCTGCACAGTAATGTCTCTTATCGATGGCGGTTTAGGACCTTGAGCGTGGCTGACCCAGCTCTGAAACCAGATTGCATAGCGAAGAAGATATGGTGGGATTCGAAATGGTCGGTAATCTGTTTGTTAATTTGCTTTCAAAGACCTTAGAAAGACAAGGTAGGATAGATATAAGTCTGTAGCAGTTTGGGTCTAGAGTGTCACCCCCTTTGAAGAGGGGGTGACCCTCCATAAATACCTTTCCCCCTTTTTCTCTCCACTCTACAGAAAGGACTCTTGGAAAGCCCTTTGTTAACATACAGAGAGTATTGTAACATCAAAAGGTTGGGGAAAAGAACACTCTTTATGTAATCCAACCAGTTGAAAGTGTCCGTTGGTACTTAAAGAATATGATGTCAGATAAGTTGTTGTTTGAGACATTATTACTGATGATAGGATAACAAACTGTATCCTGGAAAGTCTACACATTCTAGTTATCAGATTCACATGCAACTGTTGTGCAATATAAATGTTGAAATATGAAACTATTTGTGAAAAGATTAAATGCAATTTTATCTTTTAAAATGAGAGAATTGTTTTCATAAGTAAAATATGCTCAATCAGTGGCGACGCCCACGTGAATAGGCATTGGTTGGAAAGGATGAACCAACCCCTTTTGTACATTTCTATAAGAGCCACCTTGACCCAATTCACGGTGAACTAAGCCAACCTCAGCGTGAGCTCTGGTTGCGAATGGTTGAACCACCACAACCTAAGGAAATTAACCTTGTGTTCCCGATGACGTGGGACCGATGTCTATACATTTAGAAGGGGCCGAATTTCAACGTGGAGGTGACGATCGCCACGCTGGATGGATGAATTTGACTACACCAACCAGAATATAGCATGAGCTTATAGTATGGCAACTTGGTATGAACTCTGAACTCTTATTCACTGAAGAAGTGATACATCCTAGACGTCGAGTCATCAGCAGCAGCTGTAAACGTGCATGGCCTAGGAAAGGACGGACAATTTCATCAGAACGACAGGGTACTACATCGTATCCGCCCAGAAATATTCTTCAAAGGACAAGGGAGTTCTCTGCTGGGCAACCCAGCCTTCCATCTTCGACAAATCTATCGAAGCGCAGCTCAGAGTAAATATATGTCTTGCGTTTTCCTTTTACCGAATGGGCGGATATTGAGAATGCATAAAATTCTGTATTTACGATGGCATAGCTTCATAAGGTCCGATAGAGACCCAATCCTTTTGTTCCTCAGTCTTCCCGTGCTTTCATATAAAACCCAACCCCCTTTCTTTGTGTAACGAGCCGTCATATCGGTTTTGTCCGCTAGGGACGTTTATTTTATGACATAATTAGTCATCAATATATGATCCACCCTGTATATATGTAATTCTGTGTGATTATTTAGGTATTTAGTAAATACATAATTAAACCAAATGTTGTATTGCTGATTCAACTTGTTCGTGAAGATAACCAAGAATTTTACGACGTTCAGATGAGACTAAATAAGGTGACGATTAATAATTGACTGCTATTGATATAAAAGATTACCAGGTCTTTAAGAGTTTATTCGGAAGACAATAGCTCTATAAACGTTCTTCCGTGGTGCCCCGACTTCCTAGTTAATTACATTCACATGATTAGTTTAGGTAATATTAAGGTAATAGGTAATATTAAGGTCTCTAAAAAATAGCATGTGATATCATTTAATCCATAGTAAAGACACGACA
>NC_034180.2:41419886-41477386 GCF_002021735.2 Oncorhynchus kisutch
AACTATAGTTTTGGCAAGTCTGTCAGGACATCTACTTTGTGCACAACACAATTCCAGTGGGTCAGAAGTTTACACACACGATATTGACTGTGCCTTTAAACAGCTTGGAAAATTCCATAAAATGATGTCATGACTTTGGAAGCATCTGATAGGCTCATTGACATAATTTGAGTCAATTGGAGGTGTACCTGTGGATGTATTTCAAGGCCTACATTCAAACTCAGTGCCTCTTTGCTTGACATCATGATAAAATCAAAAGAAATCAGCCAAGTCCTCAGAAATAAATTGTAGACCTCCACAAGTCTGGTTCATCCTTGGGAGCAATTTCCAAACGCCTGAAGGCACCACGTTCATCTGTACAAACAATAGTACACAAGTATAAACACCATGGGACCACGCAGCCGTCATACGGCTCAGGAAGGAGATGAACTCCTAGAGATGAACGTTCTTTGGTGCGAAAAGTGCAAATCAATCCCAGAACAACAGCAAAGGACCTTGTGAAGATGCTGGAGGAAACAGGTACAAAATTATCTATATCCATATTAAAAGAAGTCCTATATTGACATAACCTGAAAGGCCGCTCAGCAAGGAAAACACTGCTCCAAAACGCCATAGAAAAAGCCAGACTACGGTTTGCAACTGCACAAAGAACGTACTTTTTGGAGAAATGTCCTCTGGTCTGATGAAACAAAAAATAGAACTGTTTGGCCATAATGACCATTGTTATGTTTGGTGGAAAAAGGGGGACGCTTGCAAGCCGAAGAACACCATCCCAACTGTGAAGCATGGGGGTGGCAACATCATGTTGTGGGGGTGCTTTGCTGCAGGAGGGACTGGTGCACTTCACAAAATAGATGGCATCATGAGGTGGAAAGGTATGTGGATATATTGAAGCAACATCTCAAGACATCAGTCAGGAAGTTAAAGCTTGGTCGCAAATGGGTCTTCCAAATGGACAATGACCCCAAGCATACTTCCAAAGTTGTGGCAAAATGGCTTAAGGACAACAAAGTCAAGGTATTGGAGTGGCCAACACAAAGCGAGCAAGGAGGCCTACAAACCTGACTCAGTTACCACCGGCTCTGTCAGGAGGAACGTGCCCAAATTCACCCAACTTATTGTGGGAAACTTGTGGAAGGCTACCTGAAACGTTTGACTCAAGTTAAACTATTTAAAGGCAATGCTACCAAATACTAATTGAGTGCATGTAAACTTCTGACTTCAACTGTATCTATCTAAGGGACTGGTGTGACAGGGTACCCAATATATGCCCAGACATGGGCTACAGGTCTAATTGTGCTTGCAAATGTTCATTAGGGTTGTGAAAAATAGAGGACGAGTGGACATTCTTTCAGCAGCCAGAGATCATCTGAGAGAACTGAGGCAGAAGAAGGGACAAGGCTCACTGGGGAAAGAAAGAAAGAAAGGAAAATGAGAGGTAGCAAGAGAGAATAAGAGAGAGAGGTAGCAAGAGAGAATAAGAGAGAGAGGTAGCAAGAGAGAATAAGAGAGAGAGGTAGCAAGAGAGAATAAGAGAGAGAGGTAGCAAGAGAGAATAAGAGAGAGGAAGCAAGAGAGAATAAGAGAGAGAGAGACATAATTGTTGATTTCACTTTTGTATATGATATACTTTACTTGCTTTGGCAATGTAAACATATGTTTCCCATGCCAATAAAGCCCCTTGAATTTAATTGAGAGAAAGAACGAGAGAGAGAGGAAGTGAGAGAGAGAGAGGAAGTGAGAGAGAGAGAGAGGAAGTGAGAGAGAGAGAGGAAGTGAGAGAGAGAGAGGAAGTGAGAGAGAGAGAGGAAGTGAGAGAGAGAGAGGAAGTGAGAGAGAGAGAGGAAGTGAGAGAGCGAGAGGAAGTGAGAGAGAGAGAGAGAGAGGAGCAGCACAACTCACTTTCAGTACGTTTGAGGTAAATTTGACCAACTTTTATGCCTCTGCTTCTAAAAATGAATCGTTTTCTCTTCAATCACAGGGTTTTTCTTTATTTTTTACTACTACATTGTAGAATAGTAGTGAAGAACATCAAAACTATGAAATAACACATGGAATTAAGTAGTAACCAAAAAAATATATTTTAGATTCTTCAAATTAGCCACCCTTTGCCTTGATGATAGCTTTGCACACAAGTCCATATTTTGGCAAGAACAGCTCAAATTGTCACGTCGTGTATGTAGGTGGCAGGGAAGTCAAGCGCAGGAGAATTCAACTTGGTATAATTGGAGTATTTTAATAACTTAAAACATCAACTTCAAAACCAAAATCCATAATAAAATAAATGTGGGTACAAGAACCTGTCGCACACCAATCCATAAAACATGAACATAACAATAAACAATCTCTGACAAGGACATGAGGGGAACAGAGGGTTAAATACACAACAATTAATGAATGGGATTGGAATCAGGTGTGTAAAAAGACCAGACAAAACCAATGGAAAATGAAACATAGATCAATGATGGCTAGAAGACCGGTGACGTCGACCGCCGAGCACCACCCGAACATCAAGAGGCATCGACTTCGGCAGAAGTTGTGACACAAATAAGCAAAGAGAAATGACAGTCCATCATTACTTTAAGACTTTAGGGTCAGTCAATGCGGAACATTTCAAGAACTTTGAAAGTTTCATCAAGTGCAATGATGAAACAGGCTCTCATGAGGACCGCCACAGGAAAGGAAGACCCAGAGTTACCTCTGCTGCAGAGGATAAGTTCATTAGAGTTCACTGCACCTCAGATTTCAGCCCAAATAAATGCTTCACAGAGTTCAAGTAACAGACACATCTCAACATCAACTGTTCAGAGGAGACTGTGTGATTCAGGCCTTCATGGTTGAATTGCTGTAAAGAAACCACTACTAAAGGACACCAATAAGAAGGAGAGACTTTTTTGGGCCAAGAAACACAAGCAATGGACATTAGACCAGTGGAAATCTGTCCTTTGGTCTGGAGTCCAAATGTTAAATTTAGTTGAACGGATGCTCTCTGCATGTGTGGTTCCCACCGTGAAGCATGGAGGAGGAGGTGTGATGGTGTGGGGGTGCTTGCTGGTGACACTATTTAGAATTCAAGGCACACTTAACCAGCATGTCTACCACAGTATTCTGTAGCAACACGCCATCCCATCTGGTTTGCACTGTCATTTGTTTTTCAACTGGACAATGACTGTGTAAGGTCTGTGCAAGGCTGTGTAAGGGCTATTTGACCAAGAAGGAGAGTGATGGAGTGCTGCATCAGATGACCTGGCCTCCACAATCACCCGACCTCAATCAACTGAGATGGTTTGGGATGAGCTGGACCGCAGAGTGAAGGAAAAGCAGCCATCAAGTGCTCAGCATATGTGGGAACTCCTTCAAGACTGTTGGAAAAGCATTCCAAGTGAAGCTGGTTGAGAAAATGAGTTAGAGGATGGGAGAGTGCCAAGAGTGTGCAAAGTGGTCATCAAGGGTGGCTACTTTGAAGAATCTCAAATTGATTTGTTTTACACATTTTTGGTTACTACATGTTTTGATGTCTTCACTATTATTCTACAATGTAGAAAATAGTCAAAATAAAGAAAAACCCTTGAATGAGTAGATGTGTCCAAACTTTTGACTGGTACTGTATATTACAAAACATTATGGGGGATTGGAAATGATGCAGAGAATTACACTGATAGAAGCCACAATCTATCTGCAATATTATTTTTTATAAAATAAGACATGAGAGCAGATGGGAAGAAAGGCCTGAATGCTGTTAAAGATTAACGTGGGCTGTTTTGCAGTGATGACTGTCTGTCACACATTGATGTGATAATGCTGATTTAGACAGGCACATAGGAGACCGCCTCTGGGGTTCTTTAGGCATGCTCCCTCACTGACACACTGATGACTCCCACGGAATATACATCTCTAACTCTGTCTTTCACTGCTCTCTTTCTGTCTCTCTCTCTTTTATACTTTCCCTCATCCCTCTCTTTCTCCGTCACTCTAAGTGGCGTGACCTGCCAGTAGTCTTCAGCAGAAATGTGACACCTAAACAAGTTCCCAGAGCTAGAGAAACAATCAAATGAGACAGAGAAACCGAGGAAATGCAACAGAGCTTCCTCCTCTCGCACCTACCTCCTCCCTCTCCCCCCCTCACCTCCCTTCTCATCTACCCCCTCCCCCTCTCACCAACCTCCTCCCCCTCTCCTCCTTTCTCATCTACCTCCTCCCCCTCTCACCAACCTCCTCCCCCTCTCCTCCCTCCTCACCTACCTCCTCCCCCCCCCCCCCTCACCTCCCTTCTCATCTACCTCCTCCCCCTCTCACCTACCTCCTCCCTCTCTCCCCTCTCACCTCCCTTCTCATCTACCTCCTCCCCCTCTCACCTACCTCCTCCCCCCCCCCCCCTCACCTCCCTTCTCATCTACCCTCCTCCCCCTCTCACCTCCCTTCTCATCTACCTCCTCCCCCTCTCACCTACCTCCTCGCCCTCTCCCCCCTCCTTACGTACCTCCTCGCTCTCTCCCCTCCTCCTTACCTACCTCCAACCCACTCTCCCCCCCTCCTTACCTACCTCTTCGCTCTCTCCCCTCCTCCTTACCTACCTCCCGCCCACTCTCCCCCCTCCTTACCTACCTCCTTGCCCTCTCCCCCCTCCTTACGTACCTCCTCGCTCTCTCCCCTCCTCCTTACCTACCTCCCACCCACTCTCCCCCCTCCTTACCTACCTCTTCGCTCTCTCCCCTCCTCTTTACCTACCTACCTCCCACCCACTCTCCCCCCCTCCTTATCTACCTCCTCGCCCTCTCCCGCCCTCCTTACGTACCTCCTCGCTCTCTCCCCTCCTCCTTACCTACCTCCCGCCCACTCTCCCCCTCCTTACCTACCTCCCGCCCACTCTCCCTCCTCTTTACCTACCTCCCACCCACTCTCCCCCCTCCTTACCTACCTCCTCGCCCCCCCCCCTTACCTACCTCCCGCCCACTCTCCCCTCCTCCTTACCTACCTCCCACCCACTCTCCCCTCCTCCTTACCTACCTCCCGCCCACTCTCCCCTCCTCCTTACCTACCTCCCGCCCACTCACCCCTCCTCCTTACCTTCCCTTTTCAGTCTCATGTCAGACACGTCTTGTTTCATCTCTATTATAGCAGTTTTCCGTCCCACAGACAAATGACCAACAATAAGCCCCGTCACTAGAGCCTGACCGACAAATCGGCTGACCGATATTATCGTCCAATATTTTCCTTTCACTTCTCTCAACCCCCTCATCACCTCCCTTCTCATCTCCCCTCTCACCTACCTCCTCCCCCTCTCCCCCCCTTACCTACCTACCTCCCGCCCACTCTCCCATCCTTCTCACCTCCCTCCTCCTCCTCTCAACCCCTTCAACTCCCTTCTCATCTACCTCCTCCCCCTCTCACCTCCCCTCTCACCTACCTCCCACCCACTCTCCCATCCTCCTACCTCCTCGCAACCCCCTCATCACCCTCCCTCCTCCCCTCTCATCTACCTCCTCCCCCTCTCATCTCCCCTCTAACCTACCTCCTCCCCCTCTCACCTCCCCTCTCACCTACCTCCTCCCCCTCTCACCTCCCCTCTCACCTCCCCTCTTATCTACCTCCTCCCCCTCTCACCTCCCCTCTCACCTACCTCCTCCCCCTCTCATCTACCTCCTCCCCTCTCCTTACCTACCTCCCGCCCACTCTCACCTCCTCCTTACCTACCTCCCGCCCACTCTCCCCCTCCTTACCTACCTCCGCGCCCTCTCCTTTACCTACCTCCTCACTCTCTCTCCCCCTCCTCCTTACCTACCTACCTCCCGCCCACTTTCCCCTCCTCCTTTACCTACCTCCCGCCCACTCTCCCCTCCTCCTTACCTACCCCACGCCCACTCTCCCCCCTCCTTACCTACCTCCTCGCCCTCATCCTTTACCTACCTCCTCGACCTCTCCCCTCCTCCTTACCTACCTCCCGCCCACTCTCCCCTCCTCCTTACCTACCTCTTCGCTCTCCCCCTCCTCCTTACCTACCTCCTCGCCCTCTCCTTTATCTACCTCCTCACTCTCTCCCCTCCTCCTTACCTACCTACCTCCCGCCCTCCTCCTCAACTCCCTTCTCATCTACCTCCTCCCCCTCTCACCTACCTCCCACCCACTCTCCCATCCTCCTACCTCCTCGCAACCCCCTCATCACCTCCCTCCTCCCCCTCTCATCTACCTCCTCCCCCTCTCATCTCCCCTCTCACCTACCTCCTCCTCCTCTCACCTACCTCCTCCCCCTCTCACCTCCCCTCTCACCTACCTCCTCGACCTCTCCCCTCCTCCTTACCTACCTCCCGCCCACTCTCACCTCCTCCTTACCTACCTCCCGCCCACTCTCTCCCCCTCCTTACCTACCTCCTCGCCCTCTCCCCCCTCCTTACGTACCTCCTCACTCTCTCCCCCCCCTTACCTACCTACCTCCCGCCCACTCTCCCCCTCCTTACCTACCTCCTCGCCCTCTCCCCCCTCCTTACGTACCTCCTCACTCTCTACCCCCCTTACCTACCTACCTCCCGCCCACTCTCCCATCCTTCTCACCTCCCTCCTCCTCCTCTCAACCCCCTCAACTCCCTTCTCATCTACCTCCTCCCCCTCTCACCTACCTCCCACCCACTCTCCCATCCTCCTACCTCCTCGCAACCCTCTCATCACCTCCCTCCTCCCCTCTCATCTACCTCCTCCCCCCTCTCATCTCCCCTCTCACCTACCTCCTCCCCCTCTCACCTACCTCCTCCCCCTCTCACCTCCCCTCTCACCTACCTCCTCCTCCTCTCACCTACCTCCTCCCCCTCTCACCTCCCCTCTCACCTACCTCCTCCCCCTCTCACCTCCCCTCTCATCTACCTCCTCCCCCTCTCACCTCCCCTCTCATCTACCTCCTCCCCCTCTCATCTACCTCCTCCCCCTCTCACCTCCCCTCTCACCTACCTCCTCCCCCTCTCACCTCCCCTCTCATCTACCTCCTCCCCCTCTCACCTCCCCTCTCACCTACCTCCTCCCCCTCTCACCTACCCTCTCACCTCCCCTCTCATCTACCTCCTCCCCCTCTCACCTCCCCTCTCACCTACCTCCTCCCCCTCTCATCTACCTCCTCCCCCTCTCACCTCCCCTCTCACCTACCTCCTCCCCCTCTCACCTACCTCCTCCCCCTCTCACCTACCTCCTCCCCCTCTCACCTACCTCCTCCCCCTCTCATCTCCCCTCTCACCTACCTCCCTCCCCCTCTCATCTCCACTCTCACTGCCCCTCTCATCTACCTCCTCCCCATATGACCTCCCCTCTCACCTACCTCCTGCCCCTCTCCCCCCTCCTCACCTACCTCCCGCCCACTCTCCCATCCTTCTCACCTCCCTCCCACAGACAAATGACCAACAATAAGCCCCGTCACTAGAGCCTGACCGACATATCGGCTGACCGATATTATCGTCCAATATTTGCCTTTCAAAGAAAAATTTGTATTGGTCTTTATAAAGCACTGATATTATATACATAGAATGAACAAATACGTGTGCTCATTTGTGGTCATTTTTAGAAATGAAGAAGGAGCTCTACGAGCTGTTCATTCAACATCATTCAGCCCGTAAGTCACAATGTGAGGATCAGCCTTCGCCACGGCCATCGACAGCATATCTGAATAAGTAAATAATCCTAAGTAAACTTCAACCCTGTCGTCATCACAGGCTCACCTGGTTAATGTTAGCTGGCTAGTTAACCAGAAATGTAGTTAGGCTCTATCTCCCCAGCATGCTAGCTATCAAGCAATCTATGCTACTTATGTGTGAACACTGGACTGGCGCCAAGTCAACACTGACTCATCATTCATACGAAAATAACACTGTTACTGTCTGTACCATTTATGTTTGTTTAGTTAGTTGGCGCAGATCATTTAGGCTTCATTCATGATGAGATAAGATTGTTAGCTAGCTAGCTCCGCCCTCAACTTCCGGTCTCTGTGCTGTTGTCCTGTTTGTTGCCACTTGGCTATCTGCCAAACTTTTCATTTTTTACTTTTAATACATTTACCAACATCTTTGTTTTTTCCTCGCTCAACTTTTTTCATTCAACTTTTTAACCCCGGACGCTTTATCTGGACATGGTTCTACAGGACCTCCACCGGCTGAAAAAGCTAAGTAGTAACATTAACACTATGCCATCTAATTGCAGTCGCTGTACTCATCATATACAGGAGAACTATCGCCTTATGGTGAGGATAGCCTTGTTGCCTGCACAGCTTCAGATGCAATCGTTAGGCAAGGGCAATTTAAGTGTAGGAGAGTATGAAACTGCATCTGTGCCACCAGTAAGTACAGATAGTAGTATAAATCCCCCCTGCACAGTCCTCACAAGCCGGACAATTTTCTCAAGGTTTCTGGAAAGAAATGCTTTCGGCATGCTCAACCGGTGTCGCTCATTCAGCCGACAGAAACTTTCAACCGGTTCTCCCCATTAAGCAACAATCCTTCTCAGGTCTCTCCTCCACCTGTTACGGGGTCTGAGCCGCCAAAGCCTCCCACCATTAGTTCTGACAAATTGAAAACCCTAGTCATTGGTGACTCCATTATCCGCAGTATTAGACTTAAAATAATCATACAGCGATCATACACTGTTTACCAGGGGGCAGGGCTACCGACGTAAAGGATAATCTGAAGATGGTGCTGGTTAAAGCTAAAACTGGCGAGTGTAGAGAGTATAGAGATATTGTTATCCACGTCGGCACCAATGATGTTAGGATGAAACAGTCAGAGGTCACCAAGCGCAACATAGCTTCAGCGTGTAAATCAGCTACAAAGACATGTCGGTATCAAGTAATTGTCTCTGGCCCCCTCCCAGTTAGGGGGAGTGATGAGCACTACAGCAGAGTCTCTGGCCCCCTCCCAGTTAGGGGGAGTGATGAGCACTACAGCAGAGTCTCTGGCCCCCTCCCAGTTAGGGGGAGTGATGAGCACTACAGCACTCTCACAACTCAATCGCTGAAATTTGTTTTCTACCCCCCACCAAAAGATAGAATTTGTAGATATTTGGCCCTCTTTCTTGGACTCACCCACAAACCGGACCAAGCCTGGCCTTCTGAGGAGTGACGGACTCCATCCTAGCTGGAGGGGTGCTCTCATCTTATCTAACATAGAGTAGTCAGAGCCCTGTCTATCTCCACAATGAGATAAGGTGCAGGCCAGGCAGCAGGCTGTTAGCCAGCCTGCCAGCTTAGTGGAGTCTACCACTAGCACAGTCAGTGTAGTCAGCTCAGCTATCCCCATTGAGACCGTGTCAAAATAGGGTTACATAATGTTAGATCCCTCACTTCCAAGGCAGTCATAGTCAATGAACTAAATCCCTTTCTATAGCTCCTGTTTACAGGCCTCCTGGGCCGTATACAGCGTTCCTCACTGAGTTCCCAGAATTCCTAGCGGACCTATTCACATTTTTGCTGACTATAATATTAACATGGTAAAGTCCACAGACCCACTCCAAAAGGCTTTTGGAGCCATCATCGAATCTGTGGGTTTTGTCCAACATGTCTCCGGACCTACTCATTGCCACAGTCATACCCTGGATCTAGTTTTGTCCCATGGAATAAATATTGTGGATCTAAATGTTTTTCCTCCTGATCCTGGACTATCAGACAACCATCTTAATATATTTGCAATCACAACAAATAATCTGCTCAGACCCCAAACAAGGATCATCAAAAGCTGTGCTATAAATTCTCAGACAACCCAAATATTCCTAGACACCCTTCCAGACTCCCTCCACCTACCCAAGGACATCAGAGGACAAAAATCAGTTAACCACCTAACAGAGGAACTACATTTAACCTTGTGTAATGCCCTAGATGCAGTCCAACCCTAAAAACAAAAACATTTGTCAGAAGAAACTAGCTCCCTGGTATACAGAAAATACCCGAGCTCTGAAGCAAGCATCCAGAAAATGGGAACGGAAATGGTGCTCCACCAAACTGGAAGTCTTCCGACTAGCTTGGAAAGACAGTACCGTGCAGTATCGAAGAGCCCTCACTGCTGCTCCATCATCCTATTTTCTCAACTTAATTGAGGAGAATAAGAACAATCCCAAATGTATTTTGAAAACTGTGGCAAATGTTCACTTCAGCAGTGATAAATTCATGAGCTTCGTTGATGAAAAGATCATGATCCTTAGAAAGCAAATTACGGACTCTTTGAATCTGAGAATTTCTCCAAAGCTCAATTGTTCTGAGTCTGCACAGAACTGAAGTAGTTGAGACACTCAAGTTTTTTAATCCTGTATCTCTTGACACATTCATGAAAATAGTCATGGCCTCTGAACCATCAAGCTACATACTGGACCCTATTCCAACTAAACTACAAAGAGCTACTTCCTGTGCTTGGCCCTCCTATGTTGAACATAATAAATGGCTCCCTATCCACCGGATGTGTACCAAACTCACTAAAAGTGTCAGTAATAAAGGCTCTCTTGAACTATCGGCCTATATTGAATCTCCCATTTCTTTCAAAACATTGGGAAAAAGCTGTTGCGCGGCAACTCACTGCCTTCCTGAAGACAATGTATACGAAACGCTTCAGTCTGGTTTTAGACCTCCTCATAGCACTGAGACTGCACTCGTGAAGGTGGTAAATTACCTTTTAATGGCGTCAGACCAAGGCTCTACATCTGTCCTCGTGCTCCTAGACCTTAGCGCTGCTTTTGACACGATTGATCACCACATTCTTTTGGAGAGATTAGAATCCCTAATTGCTCTGCACGGACAAGTTCTTACCTGGTTTAGATTTTATCTGTCGGAAAGATATCGGTTTGTCTCTGTGGATGATTTGTCGTCTGACAAATCAATTGTACGTTTCGGCGTTCCTCAAGGTTCCGTTTTAGAACCACTGTTTGTTTCACTATATATTCTACCTCTTGGTGATCCATGCTCTAATCCATGCTTTTGTCACTTCTATATTGGACTACTGCAATGCTCTACTCTCCGGCTACCAGGATAAAGCACTACATAAACTTCAGTTAGTGCTAAACATGGCTGCTAGAATCCTGACTAGAACCCCAAAAAAGTATCATATTACTCCAGTGATAGCCTCTCTAAATTGGCTTCCTGTTAAGGCTGTGGGTGATTTCAAGGTTTTTACCGCTAACCTACAAATCATGACAAGGGCTTGCTCCTACCTATCTCTCCGATCTGGTCCTGCCATACATACCTACAGATACGCTACGGTCACAATACGCAGGTCTCCTTATTGTCCCTAGAATTTCTAAGCAAACAACTGGAGGCAGGGCTTTCTTCAATAGAGCTCCATTTTTATGGAATGGTCTGCCTATCCAGTAGCAGACTCGGTCTCAACCTTTAAGTCATTACTGAAGAATCATCTCTTCAGTAGGTCCTATGATTGAGTGTAGGCTGGCCTATGGGTGCGAAGGTGAACGGCAAGGCACTGGAGCCATGAACCGCCCTTGCTGTCTCTACCTGGCTGGCTCCCCTCCGGCTCCCCTCTCTCCACCGGGATTCTCTGTCTCTGACCCTATTACGGGGTCACTGGCTTACTAGTGCTCTTCCATGCCGTCCCTAGGAGGGGTGCGTCACTTGAGTGGGTTGAATCACAGATGTGATCTTCCTGTCCGGTTTTGCGCCCCTCGGGCTCGTGCGGTGGAGGAGATCTTCAGCTTTGTCTCAGGGTAGTAAGTTGGTGGTTTGTTGATATCCCTCTAGTGGTGTGGGGGCTGTGCTTTGGCAAAGTGGGTGGGGTTATATCCTGCCTGGTTGTCCCTGTCTGGGGGTAGCGTCGGACGAGGCCACAGTGTCCCTCGACCCACCCCTGTCTCAGTGGACTCTACAAGGTGTCGCAAATGTTTCACAGGGTTGCTGGCCCATGTTGACTCCAATGCTTCCCACAGTTGTGTCAAATTGGCTGGATGTCATTTGGGTGGTGGACCATTCTTGATGCAGACAGGAAACTGTTGAGCATAAAAACCCAGCAGCGTTGCAGATCTTGACACAAGCTGATGCGCCTGGCAACCTACTACCTGTTCAAAGGCACTAAAATCTTTTGTCTTGCCCATTTACCCTCTGAATGGCACAAATACACAATCCATGTCATAATTGTTGCAAGTCTTATAAATCCTTATTTAACCTGTTTTCTCTCCTTCATCTACACTGATTGAAGTGGATTTTCAAGTGACATCAATAAGGGATCATAGCTTTCACCTCGATTCACCTGGTCAGTCTATGTCATGGAAAGAGCAGGTGTTCTTAATGTTTTGTAAACTCAGTGTATTATGTTTAAACACAGCACATGGTAGCTATTGAGTTGAGATGGGGAACTTAGTAGATAGTCAACTCTAAATAGGCTTAATGGATCCCAATAAGGAGTCACATACAATGTTGTCTATGCACCTCCAGTAAAAATGGATATACCATAGTCTACATTAGTACATAAGTGCTCTTAAGTGATTCAAGAAGTCCCAAACAAAAAATGATGACACTCAGTCTCCTCAGTCCTGCACCACACAATCTCTGAATTACAGCAGTGGGCACAGTCTGGTTATATATGAAGTGTGTGTGTCGAGCATGCCTGTGTGTGTCTGCACGTCCGTGTGTGTGTGTATGTACACGCCCATGTGTATGCCTGCGTGTGCGTGCCTTTGTGTGTGTGTGTGTGTGTGTGGCCCCCTGCACCCACAGCTGGTCCAAAGCAGATGTTTACCAGTATAATTACCCTCCAGACCATACGTCATCTCCAGCCTCTAGATGTGTAGTGACACCAGTTCAACACAGACCTGCTGTGGTTCTCAGGGAGCACATTCATTTCAAAACTCTTACAGTCTATTGGCCAGAAAATAAAATATGGTCAGACACTTACAGAAGAAAACACAAAGGTGCAAACACACAGACACAAACAAGCAAACACACATCGAGTTAAGTAAAAAGTCAAAAATGTCTACAGGTGTACAAAATACTGTTGTCATAATGACATAGCTAACATGACAACATATATCACTTAATTGTCTCAAACAGGGGCAGAGTGTGTATGGTATGTATCCACTCCTGTTCAAAACACAGGTCCGTGTAGGGCAGGGGAGGGTAGATAGATAGGTATGGGAAGCCGGTTCTTACCTGTAGAGCTAGGTGGGTCCACCTGTCCACTGTGAGTCTGCCCTGGGTGCTGAAGGTCAGAGTACCAACCTGACTGCTGGGCTGACCGTACTGTAGTTTGACCGCAGACTCAGACACGGTCAACAGGAACACCAACCGCTCCTCTGAACTCTTCTCCAACACCATCCTGAACATAGAGAGACAGGGTCACAAACACACACACAACAACTTACACACACACACTCTGTGCCCACTGGACTATAACAGCTAAATCAAGTGTGTTACTGCAGGCTGGAACAAAAGCCTGGCCACTCAATGAAGACCATAGAGGGGCTATAAAACAACTATGGATTCCAGAATAGGGTGAATATGGTCAGGGAGAAATCCAAACTAGTCTAATCGGAATGAATGGCAGTAGAGGCGTAATCCTGGTTTTACTTATGCAGGAAAATAAAAGTAAGGCACGTGACGCATCAGAAATGATGTAACAGAATTTAATGATTGTTAATCTAAAATATTGTCAACCTAGAATATGATCATATAATTATAAACACAGTTTATAGCAGTTTTATAGCCATTTTCTGTATAGCCTCTAAAATATATGTAAACAGACTATAAATGTAAAACATGTTGTTTTCCTGGAAAGCTGTGACTGCTAATATATGTTACAATACTTGTTCCATTTCCAACTTGTCTAAGTCCTCTCATCAACTGATGTCAGACAGTGTCTGTGGATTGACTGCACTGTTTGAATGGAATGTTGGCATATTGGCAGTTAGTACAAAAACAACTGCATCATTTTACACAGTATCTTATCACAGCACTGGCAAACCATGGTTGTTGACCAACTCCCTGACCACAATGGCTGGCTTTTATACTGTCATTAAAAAGGTTCATGTTGATTCTAGTATTCTAACGACTAATTCTTTGGTGAAGACCCCTGGTCCAGACAGACTGTATGTTTCCACAGAGGGTAAGATCCACTCTAACAAACACATGAGGGTGATTGTGACATTTACTCATATCCATATTTACCATGATTTCCTCCTGCTGTTACAGTGGTGTAAAGGAGCAGCCACCCACACACTCTGTGTCATATTAAACATCATCAAACACATTTTATGGGAAACTCCTACTTTTAATGAACACCGGCCAACACACCCAATAAATCACCAGTGTGTGTACTGTGTGTGTGTGTGTGTGTGTGTTGTTTGTGTCCCAGCCCTGCCTGCCTGCCTGTTCAGTTCAGTCCAGATAACTTGAGAAAATGAAGGGCAGAGGGGAGGGGACAGGGCAGAGGGGAGGGGACAGGACAGAGGGGACAGGACAGAGGTGAGGGGACAGGGCAGAGGGGAGGGGACAGGGTAGGGGACAGGGCAGAGGGGACAGGACAAAGGGGAGGGGACAGGGCAGAGGGGACAGGACAGAGGGGAGGGGACAGGACAGAGGGGACAGGGCAGAGGGGAGGCAACAGGACAGAGGGGAGGCGACAGGACTTAGGGGAGGGGACAGGACTCAGGGGAGGGGACAGGACTCAGGGGAGGGGACAGGGCAGAGGGGACCGAGCAGAGGGGACAGAGCAGAGGGGACAGGGCAGAGGGGACAGAGCAGAGGGGACAGAGCAGAGGGGACAGAGCACAGGGGTCAGAGCAGAGGGGAGGGGACAGAGCAGAGGGGACAGGGAAGAGGGGACAGAGCAGAGGGGAGGGGACAGGGCAGAGGGGACAGAGCAGAGGGGACAGGGCAGAGGGGACAGAGCAGAGGGGACAGGGCAGAGGGGACAGAGCAGAGGGGACAGGGCAGAGGGGAGGGGACAGGGCAGAGGGGACAGGGCAGAGGGGACAGGGCAGAGGGGAGGGGACAGAGCAGAGGGGAGGGACAACTTTGTGGAATGAAATGTATCTTGAGTTTCTGCTGGTTTGGTCTACTTAGAACTGGGCCAGTCCTCTCAGGGTGTGTGTGGGTGTGTGTCTGGACTTGCGTGCTTGCCTGTGTGGGTAGGTACGAGCATGTGTGTGTGTGTGTGTGTGTGGCTGGTGCAAGTGTCTAGGGTGAGTGCAGCGACACATCTTTTAGTGTCATGTTATCCTGAGTCTGGCATACTGATAGGTATTAAGGAGAAACTCCCTAAGGAGAATAAAACCAGCTCACTCCCTCCCTGGTCCTTATTAGCACAGCAACAGAACTAAACTTAACTGTAACCTTATCCTTACCCCTAACCTAAAGCCTAACCATAACCTTACATTAAGAACAAATAGGTTCAATCAATTCTGATGATATAGCAGATTTAGTCCTTTGTAACATGGCTCTCTAGTAACTACCTGTTGAGCTGACAGTGTGTAGACATCCTTCTGTCTCTCAGACCATTCATCACTCCAGTCCCCCTCCTCTTCCCCGCTCCCCTCCTCCTCCCCACCTCCTCCCCGGTCCCCCTCCTCCTCCCCGGTCCCCTCACCTCCCCATCTACTCTCCCATGCCCGCTCCCCCTCTCCAATCCCCCTCTCTACTCTGTCATTTTCTAGGAAAACAAAGTGGAGGAAAACAAAGTGCTCTTTGAGTGGATGCTCCCTCTATACACGGAGAAACACACAGGGCAATCTTTCTCCCATTGATCTAAACTAGCCACAGCTGCTGGTATGATAACACACACACACAATACAATACACACACACATGCACTAATAGTCACTAGAATTCCTGTTTTGTGCCTGTTTGTTATAATTTTATATAAAATTCCCAAAGTAAGCCTCTCCATTATCTGTGTGGCAGCAGTAGAATGCCAGTGAGTCGGTGTGAGGATGCCAGAGATCCATGGACAGATTCCTCACACAGCCTGACACAAATCACACAGCCTGACACAAATCACACAGCCTAACACAAATCACACAGCCTAACACAAATCAAATAGCCTAACACAAATCAAATAGCCTGACACAAATCACACAGCCTGACACAAATCACACAGCCTGACACAAATCACACAGCCTGACACAAATCACACAGCCTGACACAAATCACACAGCCTAACACAAATCACACAGCCTCATTACAGTTTTTTGCGACTGCTTACACACTTGTTGCGGAATTTGTCTCATTGTGTCAAAACTCTACACACAAGCCAAATAAGACACAACACTTGGAGATAAACATCTCACTTCTATGTCAAAATGAAACTGCAATCAAAACAATCCTTTTTCAAAATGGCAGTTTTGCAACAAAATGATACATACAGGCACCATTTGAATGACTCTTTCAAAGCAACAACACACTGCTGTACTTTATACCAAACACTGTCTGTCTTTAGTACTTTGTACACCTCTTGAATGTTCTCATACAGGGTTCTGTGAAGGATTGTTCCAGTACAGTACATCTCCTCACAATCAACACACATATAGAAAGGCTTCAGAAAGAAATATATACAGCTTACTTTTTGTTGCCATTGCAGGTTTTTACAACAACACACAAAGAAAAGTAGAATTACAGTACAGTAATCAATACAATATGCTACTGTAAACTCACAGAAACAAAAAGTAATTACAGTAAAATTACATTGTAAGGGACGGGGAGGGTAGTTTATGGATCCCGCCTTGTTAGGGTCTGGTCACATCACAAGCAACGTCATCCCTGGCTAGGCAACGGGGAAAATATTACCGTGCCGTATCCAACCCTGGACTGACCCCACCTCAATGTCTCCGCATGCATCTTCCATGGCTTGCAAAAGAGGCAGGCGAGTATGTGGTTGGCAGTCATACACTTTCCAACGCCAAGCCAAACATAATTATTCAATCAGATTGAGAAATGGGGAGTAAGGAGGCAAGTATACAACTGTGAAGTTATTGTGGTTGGTGAACCAGTCCCTGACCAGAGAAGCCTGGTGGAAACTAACATTATCCCAGATGACAACAAACCTGGGCTGCTCTGGTCCGTCCTGTACAACTGCATTATGTAGAGCATCCAGAAATATGATTATGTGTTGCAGTATTGTAGGGACCGAGGGTGGCATGGTGATGCATCCAGAAATATGATTATGTGTTGCAGTATTGTAGGGACCGAGGGTGGCATGGTGATGGAGAACTCCTTGCAGACTAATAGCGGTGCACAAGGTGATATTTGCCCTGCGCTGCCCAGGGACATTCCCAATGGCTCTTTGTCCTATAACATTTCTCCCTCGCTGCCCAGGGACATTCACAATGGCTCTTTGTCCTATAACATTCCCCTGCGCTGCCCAGGGACATTCCCAATGGCTCTTTGTCCTATAACATTCCCCCTACGCTGCCCAGGGACATTCACTATGGCTCTTTGTCCTATAACATTCCCCTGCGCTGCCCAGGGACATTCACAATGGCTCTTTGTCCTATAACATTCCCCTGCGCTGCCCAGGGACATTCACAATGGATCTTTGTCCTATAACATTCCCCTGCGCAGCCCAGGGACATTCACAATGGCTCTTTGTCCTATAACATTCCCCTGCGCGGCCCAGGGACATTCATAATGGCTCTTTGTCCTATAACATTTCTCCCTCACTGCCCAGGGACATTCACTATGGCTCTTTGTCCTATAACATTTCTCCCTCACTGCCCAGGGACATTCATAATGGCTCTTTGTCCTATAACATTTCTCCCTCACTGCCCAGGGACATTCACAATGGCTCTTTGTCCTATAACATTTCTCCCTCACTGCCCAGGGACATTCACTATGGCTCTTTGTCCTATAACATTTCTCCCTCACTGCCCAGGGACATTCACAATGGCTCTTTGTCCTATAACATTCCCCTGCGCGGCCCAGGGACATTCACAATGGCTCTTTGTCCTATAACATTTCTCCCTCACTGCCCAGGGACATTCACAATGGCTCTTTGTCCTATAACATTTCTCCCTCACTGCCCAGGGACATTCACAATGGCTCTTTGTCCTATAACATTTCTCCCTCACTGCCCAGGGACATTCACAATGGCTCTTTGTCCTATAACATTCCCCTGCGCGGCCCAGGGACATTCACAATGGCTCTTTGTCCTGTAACATTCCCCTGCGCTGCCCAGGGACATTCACTATGGCTCTTTGTCCTATAACATTCCCCTGCGCTGCCCAGGGACATTCACAATGGCTCTTTGTCCTATAACATTCCCCTGCGCTGCCCAGGGACATTCACAATGGCTCTTTGTCCTATAACATTCCCCTGCGCTGCCCAGGGACATTCACTATAGCTCTTTGACCTGTAACATTCCCCTGCGCGGCCCAGGGACATTCACAATGGCTCTTTGTCCTATAACATTCCCCTGCGCAGCCCAGGGACATTCACTATGGCTCTTTGTCCTATAACATTCCCCTGCGCTGCCCAGGGACATTCACTATAGCTCTTTGTCCTATAACATTCCCCTGCGCTGCCCAGGGACATTCACTATGGCTCTTTGTCCTATAACATTCCCCTGCGCTGCCCAGGGACATTCACTATAGCTCTTTGTCCTATAACATTCCCCTGCGCTGCCCAGGGACATTCACTATAGCTCTTTGACCTGTAACATTCCCCTGCGCGGCCCAGGGACATTCACAATGGCTCTTTGTCCTATAACATTCCCCTGCGCAGCCCAGGGACATTCACTATGGCTCTTTGTCCTATAACATTCCCCTGCGCTGCCCAGGGACATTCACTATAGCTCTTTGTCCTATAACATTCCCCTGCGCTGCCCAGGGACATTCACTATAGCTCTTTGTCCTATAACATTCCCCTGCGCAGCCCAGGGACATTCACTATGGCTCTTTGTCCTATAACATTCCCCTGCGCTGCCCAGGGACATTCACTATGGCTTTGTCCTATAACATTCCCCTGCGCGGTCCTATAACATGTCGGGCCACGACGCCTGGTTTTAGCTAGATTGAATCCAGCTTCATCAATGAAATTAACTCATGAGGCTGTGCAGCTGCATCAAAGTCCAGGACTCTCTGTAACAGAACATACATACACTGTACCGTGAATACGGTGTAACTCAAAACACAGGACTACAAGGTCTACATTTTCACACAGGGATGGGGTGGGGGGTGGGTTGAGTCAGACACATTCAGTCAAAACTACAAGCTACAGGCAAGGCAGGTGTCCCCACAGACAACCCCCAGAATGACTGCTTTGTCTGAATGTATCTATGCAGTGCCAATAGGACACAATCTACTGCCATTACAGTATTACAGTATAATACAGTGACACTTGCACGTCGTCATAGTGAAGGTCTTTGACTCGAACTCTGTTCCTCTCAAATGAAACCCTGGACAGCTTCATCGTAAGTTGGTGTTGACGCAAGATGCAGCAGAGGGTCGACATATTGACACGGTTGATATTATGGAATGTTGTGTGATCTGCGATGATTTGCTCTCGTAGTTGATGTAGGCGGAGGGTGTTGTTTGCCAACACTAGAGTGATAATGGCCAGTTCCTGTTCATGGTGAACGGACGTGGCCTTCCACCCTCAGGAGGTCGTCTGGCAGTTCTGTAGAAAATGCAAGAACATGATGTCATTGGTTAGGTTATTTTTGACATACTGTACACAGTAACATCACAACTGTATTACATGTACTTCACATCACTATACCTATTTCTATGTTCACTGAGGATCATAGACTTAATATTGTAGGATTACATTGTACTGTACTGTGATGCAGAATGATGTGCAACAATACAGTCTAGTGTAGAAAGTTGAAGACATACCTGTTCTCCAGTCTAAATGTCTGTGTTCTGGATGCTACCGTGTAGCGTCTCAGGTTGGGCTGGACTCTCTGCCTCCCTCATCGTCATGATTTATGACACGGTCCACCAAAGTGGCCCTAATGTCGTCGGAAATATGTCTCCGTCTATTGCCTGGTCCCCTTCTTTGTCCTCGTCCTCCTCCTCCTCCTCTCTCTCTTCCTGTCTCTCTCACTGCCTCCATGTTCTCACCAAAGGGGTGATCTTACCTGAGGTGTTTGTAGTGGTGAGGCTCAGACTAATTGGTGTTCAATTACTGTAGAAGTGTTTTCATGCGTGTGTGTGTGTGTTGCCAATTTCACTTATGTTTTGCATGTTGAATAAAAGTGTTTTCCCAATGATTGCAAGAGATTTCCTTCTTGAACAAAGTGTCTCGTAAAAAACTGTGTGTAGTGTTTTGCAAGTGTGTTGCAAAATTACCACCAAAGTGCAAAGTGTGTTGCAGAATTACAAACAAAGTGCAAAGTGTGTTGCAAAATTACCACCAAAGTGCAAAGTGTGTTGCAAAATGTCAAACAAAGTGCAAAGTGTGTTGCAGAATTACAAACAAAGTGCAAAGTGTGTTGCAGAATTACAAACAAAGTGCAAAGTGTGTTGCAGAATTACAAACAAAGTGCAAAGTGTGTTGCAGAATTACAAACAAAGTGCAAAGTGTGTTGCAGAATTACAAACAAAGTGCTAAGCAGAAAATGTGTTGCTTTTGTAACCATTCCTTAAACAAAGGTACCAAAAGTACAATCATCAAAAACTGTAAACGGACTAACTGGTACATGATTCACTGGACTTAAAGCAACAGAACACAGACAAATATCATAATATGGTCCTTAAGCTAAGCCTTTTACCCAAAGCAACACATATGCCCACAATCAGATTCATAGTCAGTGAAAATGTATTCTGCATACTGTGTGTATATGGACAGAAAGCCTTTCATCTAGCCTCTTTGATAGCTGCCATATTAGTTACAACAAATACTGATACATGTCAAACGACAGGTGTGAGAGGGATTCACAAAGAACAGCCCTGTGTGATTGAGTGTTGCCAGACAGTTACCAGAGGAAGAACTGATCTGATTGTAAGTGTGTGTAACCCAGCACCATGTAAGCTCTCCCAGTAACACCTTACCTTACCCTGGCTGAATCCAAAACGGCACACTATTCCCTATCTAGGGCACTACTTTTGACCAAGGCCCGTGTAGCGCACTATATAGGCCATAGTGGTCCATTTCGAATGCAGCCCTCACTTGACACCCTGCTCTGCTTCTCTGGTTGTCCTGAAGGAAAGTCCTGCCTATTATCCTGTCCTACTTACACCACTACCCAGGCCTCAGGTTTCATGGCCCTCTCTGACCTGATTGTTTTCTAACATGGTCCTTTCTCTCTGGCACCAACTACATTATATATAACAGTGTTGGAAAACCTTGGTAGAGCATGGGTGGAATAGGCAGTGAATTTCCTTTCTTTTTTGTTTTTAGACCAATGCCTACTTCTCACTTAAAAATTAAGTGAGAATAGGCACTTATATGAACTGAGTTACAAAGTGCATTTCAACATCTTGATACAGTTTTTAACAACAGTATAAACACATAAAAGACATAAGAATGAATAATAGTGATACGCACATGTCTCCAGGAGCCTCCGGTTTGATCCACACAGCCAGGGTGAAGGAGCCCAGATGTCCCAGACTCTGAAAGGGAGGAGAGGCCACGCATCCTCCCTGGGTCCAACGGAATATCACACTCCTGCTGGAGCCATCCCCTTCTCTAACACCCTCTCCCCCTGTTCCTGCCCGGGAGCGAGGATCCAGCCCATCCTGGGTGACACAGGTGTCCCAGTGTGCGGGAAGCAGTAGGGGTGCATGGGGTGGGGTGGAAGAACGGTAGGGGCACTCCTGGTTGCAGAACGCCTGGCTGCAGTTGTGGAGCTCCTGCAGGGAGGTGGGGCTGTGGCAGTAAGTGGTGCGCTCGGGAGTGCCGCAGCTGGAGCGGGAAGGAGAAAGGGTGACGGGCTTGTGGGCTCCGATGTTTTCCAACCGGGGGAAGTGACCCTGAGAGGTCGCAGGGTCAAAGGTGAGGCAAAGGGCCAGGATGTAGTGCCAGAGCGAGGATCGGATTCGTCTGTTTTTTCTCTCCACTTTCCACACACATCTTCCCTCTCTTTCTCTTCCCATTCTGTACTCGGTCTCCCCTCTCAAACAGGCCTCACTTCCCCCCCTCTCCCTTCTTACCCCTCTCTCCTGCCTTTCTCTGTTCTCTCCTCTAACCCCTCTTTTCCCTCTCGCTGTCATCCCCTCTTTCAGTGAGGTCCAGCTCCGTCTGTTTGGCCTGGCAGCCGCCTGAAGCTGAGTCGTTGAATAAGTCATGATGGTCACAGTGCCGGAGGTGACATTTTACAGACCACTGCCTTGGGTAAGGCAGCGCAGCTTAACACACACACTAGACCAAATCCTTCACATGATAGCTTGGATTTCACCCCAACGCAAACCTGGGGGGGAGAGAGAGAGAGAGAGAGAGAGAGAGAGAGCGAGAGAGAGGAGTCAGACATAAAACGAATCTAGGGGGAAATGTCATGCAGGCTAGTGCCTGCCCAAGGCTATTATGTTTCGTTTGATCGAGGGAAAGCTAAACAGATACGGAACATTTCCTTTCTGCCTGGTGTTGAATTGAACAAAGTGTCCTTTTTGCAGCGGTATCTAGGGATTTCTTGGGTTATCTGTGATCCTCAAATGCCCCGTTTCTCTGAGTTTTGGGCGAATTTGGTGCTTAGGGGGTTAGGTAAAACTGATATTATTAGGTTAGCATTAACTAGCTACAATATTTGCAACTTTAGTTCCATCTCTTTCTGATTGTGCATAGGGTTTAATGGTGAATGACTTAGTCATTGACAGCTGTCTAGTGAACAGCAACGTGGTTGTCTACAAGTAGCCTAAATATATTCAGCAAATGTTACAACAGTCAACAAATATATCAAACTAAACCAAGCACAAACTCATCATTTGTTTTGCTGTTTGCCTCAGTGGCAGGTTTATCGAAGCTACGCTGCTTACGCACTGGCTACATACAACGTGCAACAAGTTGCTGTCCAATAAACTAACACACAGTCACAGTTCCTTGATTAAATAAACTAATACAACAATGTTTATTGTTTTTTTAACAATAAAGTATTATACCATTTTTACATTTAAATATAGAAAACTCGATTTATGTCAGCAAGTTTGTCCCTCGTCTTACCTCACAGTCTGGAGACGTGTGGTGGACACTCCGCCCTTCTCGCATAAAGCTGATTACAGCGAGCTGCCATCTGGACAGCACGCCGCTCGAGACACAAAACAAAGCAGCAACGGGGAACTTGTCAGCAACAAAACAAAAACACAACAGGGTCATCCAATGCGTTTACCAACTACAGCGACACATATCTTTGACAAAGCCTCGACATGGCTGACGACAGTCTAATGTATGCAAGTCCGATAATTACCAATGCCTGTAGCTGAGGAGCGATGACTAGTATTATATTACCCCCCCCCAATGCGCGAGTGATCCGTCTGGGTTTAACAAGTGGCTCTAGTCTCCTTGCGTAGGAAGAAACGCTACCCGTGGTCGCCATAGCAACCCTGGTACGGACACTACAGACAGACAGTGTCGTGCATTCAAGTGCTGAAGCCCGGAGGGAAAGAAGAGAGGGGCAGTAGATTATAACATAACACGGAAGAGAGGGATTTGAGGGAGCCTATCTAATGTTTATCATTGTGCCACCACTATATAACTGACCATGTTTTTTAGGTCTTTATCTACTCAGCATAAATTAATACATTAAAATACTAATTGAAAGAAGGGACATGAAATTGGGATCTTACTCAAAGCTTATGTGAAAGGCCAGTGGTGATTTTAGCATGTAAATCTTGGTGGGGCAAACTGAAACATGTTTTTAATGCATGCCAGTAAAGTCACTACACAACAAAACACTAAACAATACATTAATTGCACTATAACGGTGACAAACGGTGGCTACAAACTGTTAGAGTCTACATAAAGCTGTCCAAACAGCAGTGCTTTCTTTTCAGCACCATGGAGTGAATCCTTACCACCGCTACACCTGGCTTTCGGCGGAGCCTTGTCTGGCAGCTAAACAGTTTATTCAGCATCATTTACTGCCTTTGAAAAAACATAGCTGATATGGCTGACTTGCTTAAACAAATGTGGTTTCTACTGACAACTGAGATGTACAAACTATGGCATAAGGGAACGATGAATGGATAAGAGGCAATCTGTGGGCCTCCCGAGTGGCGCAGGAACCCTGCCGGGATGTCCTTGTCTGATCGCTCTCTAGCGCCTCCTTGTGGCAGGCCGGGCGCATGCACGGTGACTTTGGTTGCCAGTTGTTCAGTGTTTCCTCCGAGACATTGGTGCGGCTGGCATCCGGGTTAAGCGAGCAGTGTGTCAAGAGGCAATGCGGCTTGGCAGGGTTGTGTTTCGGAGTATGCATGGCTCTCGACCTTCGCCTATCCCGAATCCGTACAGGAGTTGTAGCGATTGGACAAGACTGTAACTACAAATTGGACATCACGAAATTGAGGCAATCTGTAATTTCAATTAAGACATTTTGATTAAGCGAGCTAAGACAGAAGTAGTTAATATAACTATTTGTTCAGCACTTTTGAAATGCACAGCGACATAATTCAGTACATGGGCCATTCTTACAGTATTCTCCCTGTACACCAAGTCAGAACCATAGGATAAATAAAGCGGGAATATAAGCAGACAATGCTAAAATAAATCTTACAATATTTGATGATGACATTTCTCTAAAACAGGCTATATGCTACATGCGCACCGCCAAGTCAGAACAGTAGGCTAAGTTATGAGGGGGAAAGTGACTAAATTATTAGGGTGAGGTACATGGGCTACTTACAGTGCCTTGCGAAAGTATTCGGCCCCCTTGAACTTTGCGACCTTTTGCCACATTTCAGGCTTCAAACATAAAGATATAAAACTGTAAATTATTCAGCCCCCTTAAGTTAATACTTTGTAGCGCCACCTTTTGCTGCGATTACAGCTGTATGTCGCTTGGGGTATGTCTCTATCAGTTTTGCACATCGAGAGACTGAAATTGTTTCCCATTCCTCCTTGCAAAACAGCTCGAGCTCAGTGAGGTTGGATGGAGAGCATTTGTGAACAGCAGTTTTCAGTTCTTTCCACAGATTCTCGATTGGATTCAGGTCTGGACTTTGACATGGCCATTCTAACATCTGGATATGTTTATTTTTTAACCATTCCATTGTAGATTTTGCTTTATGTTTTGGATTATTGTCTTGTTGGAAGACAAATCTCCGTCCCAGTCTCAGGTCTTTTGCAGACTCCATCAGGTTTTCTTCCAGAATGGTCCTGTATTTGGCTCCATCCATCTTCCCATCAAATTTAACCATCTTCCCTGTCCCTGCTGAAGAAAAGCAGGCCCAAACCATGATGCTGCCACCACCATGTTTGACAGTGGGGATGGTGTGTTCAGGGTGATGAGCTGTGTTGCTTTTACGCCAAACATAACGTTTTGCATTGTTGCCAAAAAGTTTCATCTGACCAGAGCACTTTCTTCCACATGTTTGGTGTGTCTCCCAGGTGGCTTGTGGCAAACTTTAAACAACACTTTTTATGGATATCTTTAAGAAATGTCTTTCATCTTGCCACTCTTCCATAAAGGCCAGATTTGTGCAATATACGACTGATTGTTGTCCTATGGACAGAGTCTCCCACCTCAGCTGTAGATCTCTGCAGTTCATCCAGAGTGATCATGGGCCTCTTGGCTGCATCTCTGATCAGTCTTCTTGTATGAGCTGAAAGTTTAGAGGGACGGCCAGGTCTTGGTAGATTTGCAGTGGTCTGATACTCCTTCCATTTCAATATTATCGCTTGCACAGTGCTCCTTGGGATGTTTAAAGCTTGGGAAATCTTTTTGTATCCAAATCCGGCTTTAAACTTCTTCACAACAGTATCTCGGACCTGCCTGGTGTGTTCCTTGTTCTTCATGATGCTCTCTGCGCTTTTAACGGACCTCTGAGACTATCACAGTGCAGGTGCATTTATACGGAGACTTGATTACACACAGGTGGATTGTATTTATCATCATTAGTCATTTAGGTCAACATTGGATCATTCAGAGATCCTCACTGAACTTCTGGAGAGAGTTTGCTGCACTGAAAGTAAAGGGGCTGAATAATTTTGCACGCCCAATTTTTCAGTTTTTGATCTGTTAAAAAAGTTTGAAATATCCAATAAATGTCGTTCCACTTCATGATTGTGTCCCACTTGTTGTTGATTCTTCACAAAAAAATACAGTTTTATATCTTTATGTTTGAAGCCTGAAATGTGGCAAAAGGTCGCAAAGTTCAAGGGGGCCAAATACTTTCGCAAGGCACTGTACAGCTTACTACACAACATACACTTATTATTACTTTCTTAGCTACAGTATACATATCTCCCTGGCATATTACATAATTTATGCAGCAGCATACAAGACATTTTTGGACTCACTGCTGTGCTGTGCTCAATTGAGCAGAAAGGTGGTGTGGCGGTCCTTCTTGGGGGCAATTTTTGTCATGGAACTTTGTCATCAATGTCTGGCATTCTCTGGATTTATTATGCTTTGAAGACAACTGGGCACTCTGAAAAAAACAAGTTGAATCATGACGTCAGTGATCTTCAGGTTGGAGCTCGAGAAAGACGCCTGAGTTCCCGACTTGGAATTCCAAGTTGGATGACCGTTCAAAATGTATTTTCCCAGTCGGAGCTAGTTTTTTTCAGTTTCCAGTTGTCTTGAACTCATTGAAGTCTGATATTTCCCAGTTTCCAGTTGATTTGCTTTGCAATGCCAGCAGTTAGCCACTGATTCCTTCCATACCACTCATTGTTGAATTTGCGATTTCCATCTTGTTGTGTAATGTTTATGCCCAATGACTGATCAGCATCGATACGTTTTATCTATAATTTCACTTCATTAGCATTTGCCAGTAGATTGTCGACGTGATTCATGATGATGACTGCTTGTCTAGCTTGATAGCTAAGATTTATGAAGTATGAAGTGTGATGTTGACATGATCAGTCCAATTAAAACTACGCTAGATATAATGTGATTTGACATAATTTTATCTGTGGCCAGTGACCTTGAGCATTCTTGGATGGGAACTTCTAATTTAACTCTATGGCAGCAAGGGGACTTGAACTTTCTAGCTCTCCCTGTAGATTTTGCAGTGATGTAGTGTCCCCATGAGTGACAGAACACTGAGCCAATCACAGCGCAACTAGAGAAGATGACCAACCCCTACGCTCTGTATTCCCTCCAACACAGAAAGCACTGAGCTAGGCTGAAACACCTGCATTTTGGAGCTGCCTTACACAAGAAAGCAAAAAATAGACCATGTTTGTTCGTGGTTTTATTAACTCAATATTATATATATTTTTTACGTTGTCTGCAAACTGATATGTAACATGTATTAATGCAAAAAGAACATGCAAAGCAGGCCCTGAATGACGGGTTGCCACTGGGAAAGGCATATACTGTCAATCAAATCAAATCAAATCAAATCTTATTTGTCACATACACATGGTTAGCAGATGTTAGTGCGAGTGTAGCGAAATGCTTGTGCTTCTAGTTCCGACAATGCAGTAATAACCAACAAGTAATCTAGCTAACAATTCCAAAACTACTACCTTATAGACACAAGTGTAAGGGGATAAAGAATATGTACATAAGATATATGAATGAGTGATGGTACAGAGCGGCATAGGCAAGATATAGTAGATGGTATTGAGTGCAGTATATACATATGAGATGAGTATGTAAACAAAGTGGTATAGTTAAAGTGGCTAGTGATACATGTATTACATAAGGATACAGTAGATGATATAGAGTACAGTATATACGTATACATATGAGATGAATAATGTAGGGTATGTAAACATTATATTAGGTAGCATTGTTTAAAATGGCTAGTGATATATTTTACATCATTTCCCATCAATTCCCATTATTAAAGTGGCTGGAGTTGAGTCAGTGTGTTGGCAGCAGCCACTCAATGTTAGTGATGGCTGTTTAACAGTCTGATGGCCTTGAGATAGAAGCTGTTTTTCAGTCTCTCGGCCCCAGCTTTGATGCACCTGTACTGACCTCGCCTTCTGGATGATAGCGGGGTGAACAGGCAGTGGCTCGGGTGGTTGTTGTCCTTGATGATCTTTATGGCCTTCCTGTGACATCGGGTGGTGTAGGTGTCCTGGAGGGCAGGTAGTTTGCCCCCGGTGATGCGTTGTGCAGACCTCACTACCCTCTGGAGAGCCTTACGGTTGTGGGCGGAGCAGTTGCCGTACCAGGCGGTGATACAGCCCGACAGGATGCTCTCGATTGTGCATCTGTAGAAATTTGTGAGTGCTTTTGGTGACAAGCCGAATTTCTTCAGCCTCCTGAGGTTGAAGAGGCGCTGCTGCGCCTTCTTCACGATGCTGTCTGTGTGGGTGGACCAATTCAGTTTGTCTGTGATGTGTACACCGAGGAACTTAAAACTTACTACCCTCTCCACTACTGTTCCATCGATGTGGATAGGGGGGTGTTCCCTCTGCTGTTTCCTGAAGTCCACAATCATCTCCTTAGTTTTGTTGACGTTGAGTGTGAGGTTATTTTCCTGACACCACACTCCGAGGGCCCTCACCTCCTCCCTGTAGGCCGTCTCGTCGTTGTTGGTAATCAAGCCTACCACTGTTGTGTCGTCCGCAAACTTGATGATTGAGTTGGAGGCGTGCGTGGCCACGCAGTCGTGGGTGAACAGGGAGTACAGGAGAGGGCTCAGAACGCACCCTTGTGGGGCCCCAGTGTTGAGGATCAGCGGGGTGGAGATGTTGTTGCCTACCCTCACCACCTGGGGGAGGCCCGTCAGGAAGTCCAGTACCCAGTTGCACAGGGCGGGGTCGAGACCCAGGGTCTCGAGCTTGATGACGAGCTTGGAGGGCACTATGGTGTTAAATGCCGAGCTGTAGTCGATGAACAGCATTCTCACATAGGTATTCCTCTTGTCCAGATGGGTTAGGGCAGTGTGCAGTGTGGTTGAGATTGCATCGTCTGTGGACCTATTTGGGCGGTAAGCAAATTGGAGTGGGTCTAGGGTGTCAGGTAGGGTGGAGGTGATATGGTCCTTGACTAGTCTCTCAAAGCACTTCATGATGACAGAAGTGAGTGCTACGGGGCGGTAGTCGTTTAGCTCAGTTACCTTAGCTTTCTTGGGAACAGGAACAATGGTGCTCAATTAGTTGTTTAGGAATAGTGGGAATGATGCCCACATCATTTGGAAGCATGCTCACTGACTGTAGACTAATGACTGAGAAACCTTTCCTTTAGACAGGCTACCTCTGGGTGCCTGAAACCAACCTTCATCATTCATACCTATAGTAGCCTATAATGTTTTATATGGTCATTTAACTCTTCATAAAATAATTGACACAGAAAACAATGTATTCCAGCATTGTCAACATTCCTGTTGTCCAAATGATAAGTGCCCATCAGAAACTCTGCCTATTTCTTTCAAACGGAATTTCAGCACTTGTCTCTGCTTATATGCAGTAGCTTGCGGAAGCAACAAGGCAGCCGCATGAGAACGGTTGAACACTATGCATTCAAAATATGTAAACAAATGTAAAAAAGGCCCCCTTATATTTCCAGACAAGTTTATTATCAGCTAATCGCATTTGAACAGCTGCAATTGCTTTTGTGAACAAAGGCAGTCTAACTAGTTTTTAATGAAGTACTCCTAATGACCTTAAGAAGATTACTGCACTCGCCTAATAATCAATACCATGCAGGGTAGGCGGCTAGGGGCTCAGCCAAGAGGGAGGGAGGGAAGGAGGCCCTAGCTATTAATATATTACATCCACAGGGCCTCCCTCCCTCCTAATTCCTCTCTTCCTTCCTCTCCATCCTCCTCTACCTCTCCATTTTCTTCCTCCCTCCTATCCTCCTCCCCCTCTCTTTTCCTCCACTTCCATGGGTAAATGTAGGATCCTGGACGTGCATGTCCTAACCAGCTGACACTTGTCACTGAGTTAAAATACTAACTAAATTGGCCCTTATTGGAGAGATATTTTTTCAATAGGACATTTGTTCATATCAGCCCATTCATATTGTACTAGTGAATTATTATTGTCATATATTACATGGTTGGAGCTAACACTGATTTTAAGCATGATCTGACTAAACACACTGATTTTCATTAGCTATATGATATTTCAATATTTCACGAAATCATCTTTCTGCGAGTAGGCCTAATACCATCAGAGTAATACTGTAATGCAGCCCTAACGTAGCCTATCAGCTTCATTCCTTTCAAAATCAACATGAATATACATGAATATCATTTGCTGGATGCTGATTAAGAGAAGTGTAATAAATTGATGGCCTCATTTTACCCAAACGCAATATTAGGCAGGCCTATGGAAATGTTCAGTGTTCCACGGCACCTATATCTACTCCCTGATAGCGTGCCACTGAATTAGACGTCAGGCTGGGATTTAGCTGCCATTGATTTTCTAAGGTCCACGGTATGTCAGTCTGTCAGTCAGTCAGTCAGTGTTCCATCCAGTAGGGATGCTGAGGGAGGGGAATGGGATCGTATTAGCATTATCTACACCATGGTCCATGGAGATAGGAACCAAATCATCCCCCATGGTCCATGGAGATAGGAACCAAATCATCCCCCATGGTCCATGGAGGTAGGTACCAAATCATCCCCCATGGTCCATGGAGATAGGAACCAAATCATCCCCCATGGTCCATGGAGATAGGAACCAAATCATCCCCCATGGTCCATGGAGATAGGAACCAAATCATCCCCCATGGTCCATGGAGATAGGAACCAATCAGCACTGTGTTTGCATTAGCCCTGTCGTGGAAATGTCCTTAATTACCAAATGATGAGAGAGCAAATCACACACCAGTCAGAGTTATGCTTAAACTTCACCTTTAATAATAATTAAGCTTTTGTAATAGCATTTTGACTTTCAACAGTTCAGTATCTCTAATGAAAAGTTGAGAGTGGTCAACATAATGGCAACTGGGATCTTTTATAGCAAAGATCCACCCCCCCTAGACGACATGACAAACCACATGTCTTAGGAACTTACACAAAGAAAGACTTTACTTCAGAGAGGAGTATTCCCTAGCCAGACAGCATTGGCTATAAATTATCGTTCAGTTTGGTCTCCTAAACAAAGCTCTTATCTCGTTCTTGGTACAAAATGGTACCAAGACATTACCCCCACCCAATGATATATATAAATTGTCATTTTAGACACTCCCATCCCAAATACAACCAATTCTGGACAAGCTCACGGTGTCACGGACGTCCTCCTCTTCATCTGAAGAGGAGAGGCGAGAAGGATCGGAGGACCAAAATGCGGCGTGGTATGTGTTCATCTTGAATTTTAAATAAAGAAAACACTGAACACTGAAACACACTATACAAAAACAATAAACGAAATAACGACCGTGAAGCCAATGAGAACTGTGCTGACACAAGCAATCAACATAGACAATCACCCACAAACAAACAGTGAAACCCAGGCTACCTAAGTATGATTCTCAATCAGAGACAACTAATGACCTGCCTCTGATTGAGAACCATACTAGGCCGAAACATACAAATCCCCAAATCATAGAAAAACACGCCCTGACCATACTAAATAAATACAAAACAAAGGAAATAAAGGTCAGAACGTGACACACGGAGAGGAAAGTGAGCCTCTAGGTCAAGATAAGGGCAACGAGAGAGGGAACATAGAATGGTTCCAGACACTGCCATCCTCCTCTCCCCGATGGGAAAAGTAGGGAGTGACTGGCACACAGACATTGTGGAGCCAAGAGATAATTGGTTCCCCATCAATCATCCCTTCACATGGTTTAAAATATACGTTTACACATGACGACAAGCTTGACCTCTCCCCTCTCTGCGGCCCAAGTAACCCTGACAGAGAACAGATAACTGCAAATGGCCACCACTATAGTACAACAAGATACATTCTGATGAGAAGTAACTCACAAGCATATAATGAAAATAAAACATGTTACCCAACTAATTCTGATTTATCCCCAACAGCCCTTATTCTGCTTATTAGCCCCTGCCTTTCCTTCCTCTTATTTCATCTATTTTTTACCTCTTAGTCTTACTAGTTTTTTTTCCATCATCCACTTCTGCTCTGCTCTACTGTTTGCTAGCTCTCCTTTCTTTTATCCTGTTATTTCCTAACTTGTACCATTACAATTCCATGTCCACGCTATGACTGCATTATAAGTAAATCTAAATATTTACCTTGGCTTATTCATGAAAGCTATTATTAAAGGCCCAATGCAGCCATTTTTATATCAGTATCATATACTTTCTGGGTAACAATTAAGTCCTTTACTGTAATAGTTTTCCATTAAAATGTACAAAAACAGGTTTTAATAATAAAAAAATTGGGGGAGGGGTAAACTGAAAACTAGCTGTTATTGGCAGAGAGATTTGGAACTCTGTTATTGGCAAAGAGATTTGGAACTCTGTTATTGGCAAAGAGATTTGGAACTCTGTTACCTCTCTCATCATCACCCAGTGCATGGGCTTACCTCCGCTGTACCCGCACCCCACCATACCCCTGTCTGCGCATTATGCCCTGAATATATTCTACCATGCCCAGAAATTTGCTCCTTTTACTCTCTGTCCCCAACACTCTAGGCGACCAGTTTTGATAGCCTTTAGCCGCACCCTCATACTACTCCTCCTCTGTTCCGCGGGTGATGTGGAGGTAAACCCAGGCACTGCATGTCCCCAGGCACCCTCATTTGTTGACTTCTGTGATCGAAAAGGCCTTGGTTTCATGCATGTCAACATCAGAAGCCTCCTCCCTAAGTTTGTTTTACTCACTGCTTTAGCACACTCTGCTAACCCTGATGTCCTTGCCATGTCTGAATCCTGGCTCAGGAAGGCCACCAAAAATTCTGAGATTTCCATACCCAACTATAACACTTTCCGTCAAGATAGAACCGCCAAAGGGGGAGGAGTTGCAGTCTACTGCAGAGATAGCCTGCAAAGTAATGTCATACTTTCCAGGTCCATAGCCAAACAGTTCGAACTACTAATTTTAAAAATTACTCTCTTCAGAAATAAGTCTCTCACTGTTGCCGCCTGCTACCGACCCCCCTCAGCTCCCAGCTGTGCCCTGGACACCATTTGTGAATTGATCGCCCCCCATCTAGCTTCAGAGTTTGTTCTGTTAGGTGACCTAAACTGGGATATGCTTAACACCCCGGCAGTCCTACAATCTAAGCTAGATGCCCTCAATCTCACACAAATCATCAAGGAACCCACCAGGTACAGCCTTAAATCTGTAAACAAGGGCACCCTCATAGATGTCATCCTGACCAACTGGCCCTCCAAATACACCTCCGCTGTCTTCAACCAGGATCTCAGCGATCACTGCCTCATTGCCTGTATCCGCTACGGAGCCGCAGTCAAACGACCACCCCTCATCACTGTCAAACACTCCCTAAAACACTTCTGTGAGCAGGCCTTTCTAATCGACCTGGCCCGGGTATCCTGGAAGGACATTGACCTCATCCCGTCAGTTGAGGATGCCTGGTCATTCTTTAAAAGTAACTTCCTCACCATTTTAGATAAGCATGCTCCGTTCAAAAAATGCAGAACTAAGAACAGATATAGCCCTTGGTTCACTCCAGATCTGACTGCCCTCGACCAGCACAAAAACATCCTGTGGCGGACTGCAATAGCATCGAATAGTCCCCGCGATATGCAACTGTTCAGGGAAGTCAGGAACAAATACACGCAGTCAGTCAGGAAAGCTAAGGCCAGCTTCTTCAGGCAGAAATTTGCATCTTGTAGCTCCAACTCCAAAAAGTTCTGGGACACTGTGAAGTCCATGGAGAACAAGAGCACCTCCAGCTGCCCACTGCACTGAGGCTAGGTAACACGGTCACCACCATAAATCCATGATTATCGAAAACTTCAACAAGCATTTCTCAACGGCTGGCCATGCCTTCCGCCTGGCTACTCCAACCTCGGCCAACAGCTCCTGCAATCTGGTTTCCGAGCCGGTCACGCGTGCACCTCAGACACGCTCAAGGTACTAAACGATATCATAACCGCCATCAATAAAAGACAGTACTGTGCAGCCGTCTTCATCGACCTTGCCAAGGCTTTCGACTCTGTCAATCACCATATTCTTATCGGCAGACTCAGTAGCCTCGGTTTTTCTGATGACTGCCTTGCCTGGTTCACCAACTACTTTGCAGACAGAGTTCAGTGTGTCAAATCGGAGGGCATGCTGTCCGGTCCTCTGGCAGTCTCTATGGGGGTGCCACAGGGTTCAATTCTCGGGCCGACTCTTTTCTCTGTATATATCAATGATGTTGCTCTTGCTGCGGGCGATTCCCTGATCCACCTCTACGCAGACGACACCATTCTATATACTTCCGGCCCGTCCTTGGACACTATGCTATCTAACCTCCAAACGAGCTTCAATGCCATACAACACTCCTTCCGTGGCCTCCAAATGCTCTTAAACGCTAGTAAAACCAAATGCATGCTTTTCAACCGTTCGCTGCCTGCACCCGCACGCCTGACTAGCATCAGCACCCTGGATGGTTCCGACCTTGAATATGTGGACATCTATAAGTACCTAGGTGTCTGGCTAGACTGTAAACTCTCCTTCCAGACTCATATCAAACATCTCCAATCGAAAATCAAATCTAGAGTCGGCTTTCTATTCCGCAACAAAGCCTCCTTCACTCACGCCGCCAAACTTACCCTAGTAAAACTGACTATCCTACCGATCCTCGACTTTGGCGATGTCATCTACAAAATTGCTTCCAACACTCTACTCAGCAAACTGGATGCAGTTTATCACAGTGCCATCCATTTTGTCACTAAAGCACCTTATACCACCCACCACTGCGACCTGTATGCTCTAGTCGGCTGGCCCTCGCTACATATTCGTCGCCAGACCCACTGGCTCCAGGTCATCTACAAGTCCATGCTAGGTAAAGCTCTGCCTTATCTCAGTTCACTGGTCACGATGGCAACACCCACCCGTAACACGCACTCCAGCAGGTGTATCTCACCGATCATCCCTAAAGCCAACACCTCATTTGGCCGCCTTTCGTTCCAGTTCTCTGCTGCCTGTGACTGGAACGAATTGCAAAAATCGCTGAAGTTGGAGACTTTTATCTCCCTCACCAACTTCAAACATCTGCTATCTGAGCAGCTAACCGATCGCTGCCGCTGTACATAGTCTATCGGTTAATAGCCCACCCATTTTTACCTACCTCATCCCCATACTGTTTTTATTTATTTACTTTTCTGCTCTTTTGCACACCAATATCTCTACCTGTACATGACCATCTGATCATTTATCACTCCAGTGTTAATCTGCAAAATTGTAATTATTCGCCTACCTCCTCATGCCTTTTTCCTTTTTTCTACTGTATTATTGACTTGTTAATTGTTTACTCCATGTGTAACTCTGTGTTGTCTGTTCACACTGCTATGCTTTATCTTGGCCAGGTCGCAGTTGCAAATGAGAACTTGTTCTCAACTAGCCTACCTGGTTAAATAAAGGTGAAATAAAAATAATTCAAGGTCGGAACCACTGGGCCTTTAAGTTTAAACCAATTTATTTAAAGACCTACTGTTTTAATCTACATTTACAACAAAACAATGCATGAATGTAACTCATATACCCATGGTGATGTAATAATATCAGAGTCAGTGTGTCCAGAATGTCTGTGTGTTCTCAGTGTTGTATTGAGATCAGACGTTCAACCCCAGGCCCATGCTCAGCAATCCCCCTCCTGCTGATTTTCCATTGGACCGAATTAACCCCCCACCTCCACGCCCTGCACACACTGTCTACATTAGCCTGCTGGTGAAAGTGCAAGTCTGCCATTCCTTCACACAGGCAGGCTCTCTGACTCACAGTTCTCCCTCCCTGGCTGTCAGCGTTACAGGAAAATTTAAACACGGCAATGTGACTCTGAAGTCCACTGTAGTTATCTCAGCCTTGTGAAGTTCTCAGGCTTTTCTCAGGCTAGGCTGTTTCCTCTGTCTAAGCTGTTCTGTCAGATTGTGCAATTACTAAATTATGAGTTTATTATATTGTATTATGTGTTACAATACATTATGGGTTTTATAATAGGAGAATATTACATTCGGACGCAAAATTAGAGCACCTTATACAGAGACGTCTCCCAGCAATTCTGATACTGTATTATGAGAAATTGCGCTATTAATTGTTTACTTTCCCTTGGAGCTCTATCCACAGTAATCTACTACCATACATTATAGAGCCATGTATCAGTGTCAGTAGCTATATGGCCTACAGATACACTCCTGTCCTTAATGAAACACTGTAAAACGGATAGTCTCACAATTACAATTTAGCAGACACTCTTATCCCGAGAGACTTACAGTAAGTGCATCATATAGGGGGAGCTGTTCTGAGCCTATCTACTGGTTGGCTATGGTGGTGTCTGATGCTGTATAGGCCCCTAGTGAAGGGTTTAAAGTACCACTAATTCACTTGACAATGACACACCATACTATTTATAAAAGTGCACTAACTAAATTAATGGCCCATCGAATGGAGAGTAAAACATTTAAGTGCAAATAAACGCTGGCGGTGTGACCCTCTTACACTCGCTAACTCAGCCCCATGGCCATACTATCCATTCCATCCCTGAGAGAGAGAGAGAGAGGGAGGGAGGGAGGGAGAGAGAGAGAGAGAGAGAGAGAGAGGGGGGGGGGGGAGATAGAGAGGGAGAGAGACGGTAGAAAACGGTGAATAGCCTTTTACTCTAAAGTCCATTAATTACCACTGAGTGATCTACTAGTTAACATTTCAGTGTTAAGTAGCCCTCCACTTTCCCTGAGGCTTTTCCCCCAGTCAGCCACAAACCATTATAGCCTTCAGGGAGCGAGTGATGGAGGGAATAAGGGAAGAATGATAGGGGGAATGAAGAAAAGAATGATAGAGATATATAAAAGAGAATGACAGAGAGAATGACAGAGTGATGAAGGTGGGGTTTGTGATGGAATTGATGTTTGAAAAAAGGAAGGAACAAATCATAGAGAATATGATGTGATAGAATGTGATACTATTTAAAGCTGCTATCAGCAGTTGAAACAATAACAAAGCACGGGGCAGGAGAAACGTAACCTCTCAAATTCAAAGACAGAGTTATGGATGCAAGGACTGACAATCCGTGAAATCAAAATGATAGTTTTTCAGGCTGTACAGCGTTTATGTACATTTACTTTGTTCACAAATATTGGAGAGTAAAACAAGCTTACAGTATACAGTGCATTAGGACAGTACCCCTTCACGTTTAACACATTTTGTTACGTTACAGCCCTAATCTGAAATGGATTAAATAAAGAAATGCCCTCATCAATCTACACACAATACCCATAATGACAAAGCGAAAAGGCACACATCTGGAAAGGCAAACACCTGTCTATATAAGGTCCCACAGTTGACAGCGCATGTCAGAGCAAAAACTAAGCCATGAGGTCGAAGGAACTGTCTGTAGAGCTCTGAGACAGGATTTTGTCGAGGCACAGATCTGGGAAAGGGTACCAAAAAATGGCTTCAGCATTGAAGGTCACCAAGAACACAGTGGTCTTCATCATTCTTAAATGGAAGAAGTTTGGAACCATCAAGACTCTTCCTAGAGCTGGCCTCCCGGCCAAACTGAGCAATCGAGGGAGAAGGGCCTTGGTCAGAGTGACCAAGAACCTGATGGTCCCTCTGACAGAGTTCCAGAGTTCCTCTGTGGAGATGGGAGAACCTTCCAGAAGGACAACAATCTCTGCAGCACTCTACCAATCAGGCCTTTATGGTAGAGTGGCCAGACAGAAGCCACTCCTCAGTAAAATGCACATACCAACCCTCTTGGAGTTTGCCAAAAGGCACCTAAAGGACTCAGACCATGAGAAACAAGATTCTAAGGTCTGAAACCAAGATTGAACTCTTTGGCCTGAATGCCAAGCGTCACATCTGGAGGAAACCTGGCACAGCTCATCACCTGTCACCATCCCTACGGTGAAGCATGGTGATGGCAGCATCATGCTGTGGGGATGTTTTTCAGTGGCAGGGACTGGGAGACTAGTCAGGATTGAGGGAAAGATGAATGGAGCAAAGTACAGAGAGATCCTTGATGAAAACCTGCTCCAGAGCGCTCATTACCTGGAATGAAGGTTCACCTTCCAACAGGACAATGATCCTAAGCACACAGCCAAGACCACACAACAGTGGCTTCGAGACAAGTCTCTGAATGTCCTTGAGTGGCCGAGCCAGAGCCCGGACTTTAACCCAATCGAACATCACTGGAGAGACCTGAAAATAGCTTTGCAGCGACACTCCCCATCCAACCTGACAGAGCTTGAGAGGATCTGCAGAGAAGAATGGGAGAAACTCCCCAAATACAGGTGTGCCAAGCTTGTAGCGTCATACCCAAGAAGACTCGAGTCTGTAATCGCTGCCAAAGGTGCTTCAACAAAGTACTGAGTAAAAATCTATGTTATATTTTGTTTTTAATACATTTAAATACGTTATTTAAAATGTGTTTTTTTTTACTGTTTGTGCGTTCTCATTTTGGGCTATTGTGTGTAGATTGATGAGGAAAAAATACAATATTTAATCCATTTTAGAATAATGCTGTAATGTAACAAAATGTGGAAAAATGCCAGGGGTCTGAATACTTCCCGAATGCACTGTATTTTGTGTTCTGACAGTTGAACTAAACCCTTGTGGCATTTATTAAGTTATATTCTTCATGAATTAAACGGTACATATCATTCATTTATTCGTCCAAAAATTGATGTAGCAATAGCTGATTGCCCCTTTAAAATAGAAAAGTGAGTACTCCATGTTGACAGAATATAGCAGCATGCATACCAAAATGACTGCAATACTCACAACCTTCTAAAGCCCTCAAACTCAACTCTTGACCTCGAAGCCAGTTTCACTGCATTTTTCATTGTTCTCCAATAATCAGAGACTGATTTAGACCTGGGACACCGGGTGTGTGCAATTAATTATCAGGTAGAACAGAAACCAGCAGGCTCCAGACCTCGTAGGGTATGAGTTGAGTACCCCTGTTCTAGAGGGATTGATTTTCAAAGCAACTATTTTTGTTACATCCATGAAAAGACTGTGTTCATTCATGTGGGTTTAACGTCAACTTTACGTTTATGTGTAAGGGATTTCCTCCTCTTCTTCCGAAGAGGAGAGGCGAGAAGGTTCAGAGGACCAATATACGGTGTGGTAAGTGTCCATGGTTCTTTTAATAAGAAATACTACACATGAACACGACTGAAATACAAAAACAATAAATGTGGAACGAACGAAACACAAAACAGTACCGTGTGGTGAAAAACACAGACACGGAAACAAACACCCACAAACAAACAGTGAAACCCAGGCTACCTAAGTATGATCCTCAATCAGAGACAACTAATGACACCTGCCTCTGATTGAAAACCATACTAGGCCGAAACATACAAATCCCCAAATCATAGAAAAACAAACATAGACTGCCCACCCCAACTCACGCCCTGACCATACTAAATAATGACAAAACTAAGGAAATGAAGGTCAGAACGTGACATTATGTGACGCATGATGCAACCACAACCTCAACCTACAAATACCTAGGTGTCTGGCTGGACTGTAAACTCTCCTTCCAGACTCATATTAAACATCTCCAATCCAAAATTAAATCTAGAATCGGCTTTCTATTCCGCAACAAAGCCTCCTTTACTCACGGAGCCAAACATACCCTCGTAAAACTGACTATCCTACCGATCCTTGACTTCGGCGATGTCATTTACAAAATCGCCTCCAACACTCTACTCAGCAAACTGGATGCAGTCTATCACAATGCCATCTGTTTTGTCACCAAAGTCAGATATGACACCCACCACTGTGACCTGTATGCTCTAGTCGGCTGGCCCTCGCTACATATTCGTCGCCAAACCCACTGGCTCCGGGTCATCTATAAGTCTTTGCTAGGTAAAGCTCCACATTATCATAACTCACTGGTCACGATAACAACACCCACCCGTAGCACACGCTCCAGCAGGTATATCTCACTGGTCATCCCCAAAGCCAGCACCTCCTTTGGCCACCTTTCCTTCCAGTTCTCTTCTGCCAATGACTGGAACGAATTGCAAAAAATCGCTAAAGCTGGGGACTTATATTTCCCTCACTAACTTTAAACATCAGCTATCTGAGCAGCAGCTGTACATAGCCCATCTGTAAATAGCCCATCCAGTCTACCTAACTCATCCCCATATTGTTTTTATTTACTTTTCTGCTCTTTTGCACACCAGTATTTCTACTTGCACTTCATCATCTGCTCATCTATCACTCCAGTATTAATCTGCTAAATTGTAATTACTTCGCTACTATGGCCTATTTATTGCCTACCTCCTCACGCCATTTACACACACTGTATATAGACTTTCTTTTTTCTATTGTGTTATTGACTGTACGCATGTTTATTCCATGTGTAACTCTGTGTTTTCGTTTGTGTCGCACTGCTTTGCTTTATCTTGGCCAGGTCGCAGTTGTAAATGAGAACTTGTTCCCAATTGGCCGACCTGGTTAAATAAAGGTGAAATAAAAAATACATCAAAATGCAATCACAATGAAAGTATTCAAAACTTCTGAACCCATTTTGCACTTTGCAGTTTTAGTGTGCGTCATGTCTAGGCCGTACTGCTGTAAAGCAACACATTTCACTGCACCTATCTGGTGTTTGTGACAATAAAAAAGTCTTTATAATATATATATATATATATATATGACAAAACAGCTACTACAGAGTTCAAACAAATGTCTAATTAAAGTTGACAACATGGGGAGCCCTTATAATGATAGTAAGTGTTCTGAATACAGCAACATTTTTCTTAACATGGATTGTGGATGACTGATTATCCAAACAAATGTACACTAATGTACACTGAAAGTTTACAACAAAAAATGCACTCTCTCTCTCTCGCGCCTCACACACGCACACACACACACACACACACACACACACACACACACACACACACACACACACACACACACACACACACACACACACACACACACACACACACACACACACACACACACACACACACACACACACACATTCAGGGCTTCACACACATGTATCCACTTATCAATTGATACCAGGCTGTGTATCCCCACACATGCACTGTCCCCAAAAGTTATTTTTTGTAGGTCGGACCGCGCGCGTGTGTGTGTCTCTCTAGGGAAGGGTAGCTGTGAAAGCCCATTACCACTGTGTGTGTGTAACCAGGCCTGTGAATCCCAGAAGAGGCCTAGCGTTGATACTGAGAGGGAAAATGGCTGCACTCAGTGACAAAACGGCATCAGTGCGAAGCAGCGCACATTAGCACCTCACAGATGACAGCACCCAAAACAGATATGGCACCCAAGGAGCCTGACCCCAATGGCACTGAAGGGCCAGAAATCACATCCCTGCACAGCGAAACCACCCTGACCTGATAAAACACACAGTGAAATCACAATCGGAAGGGAATAGGGTTAACTCAAAGCTGCCTGCCTGTATAAGTTCCTTATGTTTTGAGATTTTATGTTATAGGTGTTCCGGGAGAGTTCAATTTGTTCAACAGAATACTCTAAATGTGTCTGGTGACATTTGAGTTACACAACACAAGTTTGTGTCTTGTAATTTTATTAGGATCTCTAGTAGCTGTTGGAATAGCAGCAGCTACTCTTCCTGGGGTCTTACATTTGAGATATGAGGAATATGCTTTTATGGTTCCTTTCTTTATCATTATCTGCTACTCCCTGCCCCTTTTAGATTCCCTTAGATTCGGCCGGCCTTCCTAGCTCTAATGCATTGGGGGAAGAGAGAGAGAGAGAGGTGGGTGGAGAGAGGTAGAGGTGGAGAGAGAGATGGAGAAAGAGAGGTGGAGAAAGAGAGAGGTGGGTCGAGAGAGAGGTGGAGAGAGGTGGAGAGCGGTAGAGAGAGAGGTGGAGAGAGAGGTGAAGAGAGAGGAGAGAGAGGTGGAGAGAGAGGTGGGTGGAGAGAGAGAGAGGTGGAGAGAAAAGTGGAGAGAGAGGTGGAGATAGGTGGGGAGAGAGAGAGGTAGAGAAAGAGATGGAGAGAGATGTGGAGAGAGAGGTGGAGATAGAGAGAGAGGTGGAGAGAGAGAGACATGGGTGGAGAGAGAGAGACATGGGTGGAGAGAGAGAGGTGGAGAGAGGTGGAGAGAGAGAGAGGTGGGTCGAGACAGAGATGGAGAGAGGTGGAGAGAGAGTTGGAGAGAGAGATGGAGGGAGATGGAGGGAGATAGGAGTAAAGAAATCGAAAGAGAGAAAGAGGATGAGAGAGATAGAGGGGGAGTTAAAAATAGTCATTAGAGATGCACAGGAGGTCTTGGGGCGTTCCACAAGGTTAACGACAACGGCACTCAGCAGCTGAAATGCTCAAGTAGCTTTTATTGTATCATAATAATGAATCAATGGTATAAAGATAAAATAAAATAAATGAACTCCGAAGCCAAGCAGTAAAACGTTTGTGCCGCGGCGTTGGCGACAAATAATAAAAAATATTTAAAAAATCTCTCCAGCACCATTGGGCCCTGCTCGGCTAATATCTACTGATGTCATCTTGTTGAAAAATATTTGCCTGGAGGTCAGTGCTCCCCGTTTGAAAGGCTTAAATGCTTCTGCTTCAGAACATTAAATATCTGCCCACATTACTGCTGCTACGTATTAACAGAGCAGAGCTGGGGACAGAGGGCACATGGCTGAACGCCGGGGGTTTTAGTTGGAAGAGGGAGTGGAATAGTCCAAGCCGAAGAGAAGCAAGAGATCGATGGTCGATTGTTTTTGGTGTTAGACCTGCCAGCCTTCTTTCTCTTCCTCTTCCCTGGTCTTTCCCTCTCTGTCTCTCTCTCCTGGCGGACGGTGGAGTTTTTATTCCTCCTTCATCTCAGCTCTGTGGTTTATTGACTCTATTGTGAATGGCTGACATGTACTCTTATGTATGTCTATTGACGTGGACTGGGATGACATAGGGATATTACGCGTGTCAAAGAGTCACGTGGCCATCCCTCCCAATCTAGTCTCCTTGACTTGAAGGTAATGTTACCAAGGGAGTATAGGACATCACTGAAACAGAGAGGACAAAGCACAACAGCAGGAAGAGCAGAAAGAAAACTCTGAGGAGTTCCCACTGTTAGTGTGTGTCCACCAAGTCTTGTTTAGAAGTATATTTGTGTGTGTGTGTGTGTGTGTGTGTGTGTGTGTGTGTGTGTGTGTGTGTGTGTGTGTGTGTGTGTGTGTGTGTGTGTGTGTGTGTGTGTGTGTGTGTGTGTGTGTGTGTGTGTGTGTGTGTGTGGTAAAGAAGCACTCGGTACCTTCAAAAAGTCAAACCTGGAAGCATGTTTTAATATTGCTCTACCGTTATCCTGAATGGCATGATGGGAGTAACACATCTGAACTGATCGTAGTTACAGAATCATAGGTCTCTCTTTTTGCATTGGACAATATATACAATGTAAAATAAATACATTTACACAAATGGACATATTGTTGGAGCACACTGTATGATACACACGTCACAAAAATATACAGGTAATCGTTAACTGATGTGGAGCACATCTAGAACTACGGACATGTCACTCAAGGCGTCCCAGCAACTCCTGGTCGGAAAGATTTTTCAGATATTTTTTCATAATTTTAATCATATATTATTTTTTCCGTCTTTCTTAACCTTTTCCCCCTCCCTCTATATTGTCATACATGTGCATGTCAGACAGCCAGGATATACCCTAAGCACACACGTGGTATGTATAAGCACACCTCGGCATAATTACCTACTTGACTAACACTCACTATTCTCCTTCACTTCTCATAAAAAATAGCAGTTGTTTGTACATGTTCATTTCTTTATTCCGTATCTTCTAATGATAAAATAGTCCAATAGATACAGCATTGATCTAATTCAAACACAAAGTGCAACGTCTGTCCGTCTGTCTGTTGCACAGTCATATTGCTTTAAATAACAAAATCACGTTGGGAGAATAAACGCCCTCGTTCGTTATGGCTAAATTACTCTCCTCTCTCTCTATCTTCAATATGATCCATAGAAGGTGTTGAAAGATACACAGCAAAACCTCAGTATGATTTAAGATGCTACAACTACGTGAGTAGGCCAACAATATATGTGCCGATAATTTACACAAGAGCAGTGTTGTTATGGTAACTTTAATGTTTACTAAGAATGTTGAATATTTAATGGTGTAGCTAATATGCTTAACCATGTCTTGAGACTGAAAGGTACAATGTTGAAGACTAAGCCTTTGACCTTATTCTATGGCAAGGTTGTGATTATTATTATTATGTTATTATTATGGTTTGTCAAATATTGTTCAACATCAAATTCAGCTCAGCTTAAGTCACCTCTGAGAGATGGGTGTGTTCTCTTTCAGCTCCTTTTATTGGCCAGTACATAGTATCGGTTTGAAAATGGACAAACAGTTGACAGAAACATAAACTGAAAACAGAAACAGACAGAGAAGAAGAAAACAGCTCTCTCCCAGGAGTTGTGTTTGGAAATGATAGACGAGCCAACATGTTTCCCACAACAACTCTGACATTATTGTCTTCTTCGTTAGTGAGTATAGAGAATTCAGGCCCAATACACAACTGCAAATAAAGTCCAACACCACTGCCAGATCATGCAGTATCTGAAGTGTTAACCATGTTCAAACTGACACACCAAGCTAGCTGCTCTCGCAAAAATTGTCATTAGATGTTGACATGAAACCACACCTGGCCTTAAAATACAGCTTTAAAATTCAGAGTGAGTACATAAGTATCATTTCCCTTTTATCTGCTATTGATTCAACTGGGGCCTTTAGGAAAGTACTTTCAGTTAAAAACTTTCTTCAAATCTATTCTTTATGTTTAGCCAGTGATGAATAGATGGTAACAGTAGTTAACACATAGGACCAAGGAAGCAGATCAATTCATTAGAAACACAACCCCCCCCATTAGTCCTAGAAAATAACAATATTTTAGTCTTTCTTTTTTTCATTGCTTTTAGTAAACACACAACGTTAACTCCAAAACAAAACAAAAACACTTTTTTTTAAATGTCATTTCCCTTCGCAACCTCAAAGAGTTTAGATAATGTTACAATGTAGCTGTTTCTGAATGGAAAGCAGTATGTACAGTACAGCAAGTTATCAAAAACAAGTCAGCTATCGTTCAGAAGCACTCACATGTCTTTTCCCTTGTCTTTACTAAACCTAAGATATACAATGTTATTCTACAAGAAAGTTACACAAAGGATCCCTTTTGAAATAAGTTGTTTCTTCCTTTAGATACTTGTTATCCTCTTCTATGCCAGTATAGGTTATTATTATGATGATGATGATACAGTCGTTGGATCTGTTGATCTAGCAGAACTAGCTAAATAGAAGAGCCTTGTTTCCTGGTAAGTCGGTAGGTATGTGAGAACACGCCGACCCTTATCTTCGGAGTATTTTCTCTACTTTCTACCCTGTGTCTAAAAAAGCGCACGCCACGAGCACTGGAACCACCACCAGAAAGGACACAACGACCACGTTGAAGGAAACAAAAGGGAAGAAACAAAAGCAACGAAAGAAAAGGGAGCGTTTTCAGAAAAAGCACAACAAACATGAAACACTGAGAGGCTGAACTACAATTTTTCATTTTTTTCAATTTTTTTTCATTTTATTCCAATAAAATGTATTAGATTAGAATTATAATCTGTTAATTTACAATATACAATGGTTAAGAAGGTCCAGAAAATACCTCTTAATAATAATACTAATAATACTGACATATTTGTTACAGAGAGTGACGTAGGTTACTTGATTTATCGTTTAGGTTCTCAACTGGAACCAGTTGTCATTTTATATTAGATTACGTCATAATCTAGATTTCGGATATTGGTGTTCTTAATCTGTTTACAAAAACCCTGTACCAAATCCCAACCTCATTCCTTCCTATGACCCAGTTGCTGATAATAGCTTTCCTAAATGCTAGTTTAGTATTATATCTTGGCTATAGATTACTGTTGTTGGTACAAGGGTGGTCTTCAGAGTCTAATGCATGAGTTATTTGCTTGCCTCCACATTCATAGTGCTTCTCTACGCTTGGGTTAGTTTGAGTCTAAGACTATGTCATCTAATAGCCTATGGCAAGCACAGAGAGAGAAGCTACACCTGGTAGAAATGTTAACATTTCCCAACGAAGACTGGCACAAACATTAATTGCATACATGTTAATATGCACCCTCATTTTAAATGACTATTGCTTGGAGAAGATAAAATTCGATCCATATATATATTTATATATATATTCATATATAATTGCTGAAAGTGGTAAAGCTGATAGAAATAAACATTTATTGATTGAGTTCTTATTAACACAATATAAACTAAATAAAATAATCATAGACCATATATGATGACCGAATCATATACTTACACCATTATTCATTTCAATAACAATAAGACCATAAATATGTCCCTTCAGCACTCCTGTACCTCTCATTCATATTGCATGAGTGACTAAAGCTTCACCATCTCCCTGAAAAGGTAACAATAACAATCAAGCCACTACTTCTTGTCTGTAAAAACACTTTGGAAGACAACAGAAAGGGGTAAAGAGGAAGTCTAATAGCTGTAAGTGATTAAAATGACAAACCCAAAGGAAAGGCTGGGGGTGATGACAACGATCTTATCGGCTGGCATGTGGGAACTTTGTGTGTGTTCTAACACTGTAGTTAAGCAGGCCAGACGGTGCCTCAGACTATCAGATGAGGTGTTGGGGGCTGATGGTTAAGTTTGCTGGACATCAACTGAATGGATCTCCATCCTTTGGCAGGGCAAGTCTCCTCTCCTCTTGTCTTATCTTTCTGTTAATCATTTCTTCATGAAAATACTCAACAAAAAGTACTTGTTAATGTTCTTTTTCCGTCTGCAGAGCAAGTCCTGTAAAAACTGGGAAACTGAGAAGAAGAAGCTTTACAGTCTATCTGCTGCTAAGACAACCAGAGCAGTGTCTCTCTCTCTCTTTTCTTTTTTAAATTCCTCCTTTCAATATTTTTAGCAGTCAATAGTCAATAATCACATTGTTAATCATTCTTATATGTATAAGTGACACGAGGTCGATAGTCAATAGTTTACAGTGCCATTGTTATGGTAGCTGGTTTATGACTTGGCTATAGTTTGTACACAGACGACCCTCCAGCAGAGATCTCGTCTCAGTGTCAGTGTCTCCCCTAATGCACGGAGGTCAGAGATTAAAGTTCAGAGGTTACTCCCACCGATCTTTCTTAGTGGGCGGCGAGTTTGGGAAATTCAGATGTCATGTGGGGTTTTGGGGGGTCAATGGGAGGAGCCTGTGTGTGATTGACTGACATTTCGGAGGTGGTGGACGTGGTTGGCCAATCAGACCTTGGCCTCCAGCAGTTCCAGGAAGAGTTTGTGCATGGGGACCTTGCCATCCTGCTTGATGCTGTAGAAGTGCTGCACAGCCTTGGTGGAGGTCTGGCGGAGCAGGGGCAGGGTCATCAGCAGCTTGCCTGCCCGACGAGGGTCCTCCGGGTGCTGGCCTGCCTCGTAGTCCTGCAGGGCCTCGTGGAGCACATCCTGGAGCTTCTGCACCGCCTCCACATCCTCTACGTGCATGGAGTCTACAGGGGGAGATAGGGAGGGAGAAGAGTGAGGGGGGTTGAAAGGATGGTGAGGTTAATCTTCACACATACTGCATGACCACATATCATTACATCATTACATACTACCTCACCTTAACATCTGCACCACAGGTAACTTCCACAAACACCAAATTGAGACTCTGTATGCAGGATCCTGCAAAAACATCCTCCGTGTACAATGTAAAATAGCAAATAATACACGCAGAGCAGAATTTGGCCGATACCCACTACAAAATCCAGAAAAGAGCAGTTAAATTCTACAACCACCGAAAAGGAGGCGATTCCCAAACCTTCCATAACAAAGACATCACCTACAGAGAGATGAACCTGGAGAAGAGTCCCCTAAGCAAGCTGGTCCTGGGGCTCTGTTCACAAACACAAACAGATGCCACAGAGCCCCAGGACAGAAATACAATTAGACCCAACCAAATCATGAGAAAACAAAAAGATAATTACATGACACATTGGAAAGAATTTATAAAAGAACTGAGCAAACTAGAATGCTATTTGGCCCTAAACAGAGAGTACACAGTGGCAGAATACCTGACCACTCTGACTGACACAAATTTAAAGGAAAGCTGTACAGACACAGTGAGCATAGCCTTGCTATTGAGAAAGGCCGCGGTAGGCAGACCTGGTTCTCCAGAGAAAACAGGCTATTTGCACACTGCCCACAAAATGAGGTGGAAACTGAGCTGATGAACATATTAAAAACATGTATTTCCCTCAGATTACAAACCCAATTTTGATAAACTCCCATATCTACTGGGTGAAATTCCACAGTGTGACATCACAGCAACAAGATTTGTGACCTGTTGCCACAAGAAAAGGGCAACCAGTGAAGAACAAACACCATTGTAAATAAAACCCATATTTATGTTTCTTTATTTTCCCTTTTGTACTAACTATGTGCACATCATTAGTCGTACTTCCGGCGCCGACAGAGATGGCCGCCTCGCTTCGCGTTCCTAGGAAACTATGCAGTTTTTTGTTTTTTTACGTGTTATTTCTTACACTAGTACCCCAGGTCATCTTAGGTTTCATCACATACAGCCGAGAAGAACTACTGAATATAAGATCAGCGTCAACTCACCACCAGTACGACCAAGAATATGTTTTTCGCGATGCGGATCCTGTGTTCTGCCTTACAACCAGCGCCACGGGATGGTTCCCATGCAGCGACCCAAAAAAACGACTCAGAAAAAGAGGGAAACGAAGCGGTCTTCTGGTCAGACTCCGGAGACGGGCACATCGTGCACCACTCCCTAGCATTCTTCTTGCCAATGTCCAGTCTCTTGACAACAAGGTTGATGAAATCCGAGCAAGGGTAGCATTCCAGAGGGACATCAGAGACTGTAACGTTCTCTGTTTCACGGAAACGTGGCTCACTGGAGAGACGCAATCCGAAGCGGTGCAGCCAGCGGGTTTCTCCACGCATCGCGCGGACAGAAACGAACATCTTTCTGGTAAGAAGAGGGGCGGGGGCGTATGCCTTATGGCCAACGTGACATGGTGTGATGAAAGAAACATACAGGAACTCAAATCCTTCTGTTCACCTGATTTAGAATTCCTCACAATCAAATGTAGACCGCATTATCTACCAAGAGAATTCTCTTCGATTATAATCACAGCCGTATATATCCCCCCCCCAAGCAGACACATCGATGGCTCTGAACGAACTTTATTTAACTCTCTGCAAACTGGAAACGATTTATCCGGAGGCTGCATTCATTGTAGCTGGGGTTTTTAACAAGGCTAATCTGAAAACAAGACTCCCTAAATTTTATCAGCATATCGATTGCGCAACCAGGGGTGGAAAGACCCTGGATCATTGTTACTCTAACTTCCGCGACGCATATAAGGCCCTGCCCCGCCCCCCTTTCGGAAAAGCTGACCACGACTCCATTTTGTTGATCCCTGCCTACAGACAGAAACTAAAACAAGAAGCTCCCACGCTGAGGTCTGTCCAACGCTGGTCCGACCAAGCTGACTCCACACTCCAAGACTGCTTCCATCACGTGGACTGGGAGATGTTTCGTATTGCGTCAGCCAACAACATTGACGAATACGCTGATTCGGTGTGCGAGTTCATTAGAACGTGCGTTGAAGATGTCGTTCCCATAGCAACGATTAAAACATTCCCCAACCAGAAACCGTGGATTGATGGCAGCATTCGTGTGGAACTGAAGGCGCGAACCACTGCTTTTAATCAGGGCAAGGTGTCCGGTAACATGACTGAATACAAACAGCGCAGCTATTCCCTCCGCAAGGCTATCAAACAAGCTAAGCGCCAGTACAGAGACAAAGTAGAATCTCAATTCAACGGCTCAGACACAAGAGGCATGTGGCAGGGTCTACAGTCAATCACGGACTACAGGAAGAAACCCAGCCCAGTCACGGACCAGGATGTCTTGCTCCCAGGCAGACTAAACAACTTTTTTGCCGCTTTGAGGACAATACAGTGCCACTGACACGGCCTGCAACGAAAACATGCGGTCTCTCCTTCACTGCAGCCGAAGTGAGTAAGACATTTAAACGTGTTAACCCTCGCAAGGCTGCAGGCCCAGACGGCATCCCCAGCCGCGCCCTCAGAGCATGCGCAGACCAGCTGGCCGGTGTGTTTACGGACATATTCAACCAATCCCTATACCAGTCTGCTGTTCCCACATGCTTCAAGAGGGCCACCATTGTTCCTGTTCCCAAGAAAGCTAAGGTAACTGAGCTAAACGACTACCGCCCCGTAGCACTCACATCCGTCATCATGAAGTGCTTTGAGAGACTAGTCAAGGACCATATCACCTCCACCCTACCTGACACCCATGACCCACTCCAATTTGCTTACCGCCCAAATAGGTCCACAGACGATGCAATCTCAACCACACTGCACACTGCCCTAACCCATCTGGACAAGAGGAATACCTATGTGAGAATGCTGTTCATCGACTACAGCTCGGCATTCAACATCATAGTACCCTCCAAGCTCGTCATCAAGCTCGAGACCCTGGGTCTCGACCCCGCCCTGTGCAACTGGGTACTGGACTTTCTGACGGGCCGCCCCCAGGTGGTGAGGGTAGGCAACAACATCTCCTCCCCGCTGATCCTCAACACTGGGGCCCCACAAGGGTGCGTTCTGAGCCCTCTCCTGTACTCCCTGTTCACCCACGACTGCGTGGCCACGCACGCCTCCAACTCAATCATCAAGTTTGCAGACGACACAACAGTGGTAGGCTTGATTACCAACAACGACGAGAAGGCCTACAGGGAGGAGGTGAGGGCCCTCGGAGTGTGGTGTCAGGAAAATAACCTCACACTCAACGTCAACAAAACTAAGGAGATGATTGTGGACTTCAGGAAACAGCAGAGGGAACACCCCCCCATCCACATCGATGGAACAGTAGTGGAGAGGGTAGCAAGTTTTAAGTTCCTCGGCATACACATCACAGACAAACTGAATTGGTCCACTCACACAGACAGCATCGTGAGGAAGGCGCAGCAGCGCCTCTTCAACCTCAGGAGGCTGAAGAAATTCGGCTTGTCACCAAAAGCACTCACAAACTTCTACAGATGCACAATCGAGAGCATCCTGGCGGGCTGTATCACCGCCTGGTATGGCAACTGCACCGCCCTCAACCGTAAGGCTCTCCAGAGGGTAGTGAGGTCTGCACAACGCATCACCGGGGGCAAACTACCTGCCCTCCAGGACACCTACACCACCCGATGCTACAGGAAGGCCATAAAGATCATCAAGGACATCAACCACCCGAGCCACTGCCTGTTCACCCCGCTGTCATCCAGAAGGCGAGGTCAGTACAGGTGCATCAAAGCTGGGACCGAGAGACTGAAAAACAGCTTCTATCTCAAGGCCATCAGACTGTTAAACAGCCACCACTAACATTGAGTGGCTACTGCCAACACACTGTCAATGCCACTGACTCTACTCCAGCCACTTTAATCATGGGAATTGATGGGAAATGATGTAAATATATCACTAGCCACTTTAAACAATGCTACCTTATATAATGTTACTTACCCTACATTATTCATCTCATATGCATACGTAGATACTGTACTCTATATCATCGACTGCATCCTTATGTAATACATGTATCACTAGCCACTTTAACTATGCCACTTGGTTTACATACTCATCTCATATGTATATACTGTACTCGATATCATCTACTGTATCTTGCCTATGCTGCTCTGTACCATCACTCATTCATATATCCTTATGTACATATTCTTTATCCCCTTACACTGTGTATAAGACAGTAGTTTTTTTTGGAATTGTTAGTTAGATCACTTGTTCGTTATTACTGCATTGTCGGAACTAGAAGCACAAGCATTTCGCTACACTCGCATTAACATCTGCTAACCATGTGTATGTGACAAATAAATCTGATTTGATTTGATTTGATCATTATAACACCGTACATAGCCATAATATGACATTAGAAATGTGTCTATTCCGTTTAAACTAATGCATGTAATGTTTACTGTTCATTTTTGATTGTTTATTTCACTTTTGTTTATTATCTATTTCACTTGTCTTGGCAATGTAAACATACCGTATGTTTCCCATGCCAATAAAGCCCTTTGAATTGAATTGAGAGCGACAGTGAGACAGAGAAAGAGAGAGAGACAGAGAGAGAGGGGAGAGAGAGTGAGAGAGACAGTGAGAGAGAGAGAGAAACAGAGAGAGAAACAGAGAGAGAAACAGAGAGAGAAACAGAGAGAGAGAGAAACAGAGAGAGAGACAGAGAGAGAGACAGAGAGACAGAGAGCAGACCCCACAGAGCCCCAGGACAGCAACACAATTAGACCCAACCAAATCATGAGAAAACAAAAAGATAATTACTTGACACATTGGGGAGAATTTACCAAAAATTGCTTTGGCAATGTAAACATAAAGCCCTTTGAATTCAATGTAATTGAATTGAGAGAGAGAGAGCGAGAGAGGGAGACAGAGAGACCGACACAGAGAGACTCCCCAGCTGAACAATAGCCTGGCCTGTCTGTATTGTCTGTCTCAGGATGTCAAACATTAGCTTACTTATTGGGTACTAGAGCATTTATGAGCACTGTGGATGGGTGTGGCACTGCAACAGATTTCTCTACTCCAGTCCTACACAGTACATCTGGAACGGCCCAGTACATTTATGGACCTCTATACCAGACGGTGTAAGAGGAAGGCCCTACAAATTGTCAAAGACTCCAGCCACCCAAGTCATAGACTGTTCTCTCTGCTACCGCAACCCAAGCGGTACCGGAGCGCCAAGTCTAGGTCCAAGAGGCTTCTCAACAGCTTCTAACTCCCAAGCCATAAGACTCTTGAACAGCTAATCAAATGGCTGTCCAGACTATTTACATTGCCCCCCCCCCCATTTCACACTGCTGCAATTATCTGTTTATTATCTATCCATAGTCACGTTAACTCTACCTACATGTACATATGACCTCAATTACCTCGACTCACCAGAGCCCTCGCACATTGACTCTGTACCGGTACCCCCTGTATATAGCCTCCACATGGACTCTGTACCGGTACCCCCTGTATATAGCCTCCACATTGACTCTGTACCGGTACCCCCTGTGTATAGCCTCCACATTGACTCTGTACCGGTACCCCCTGTATATAGCCTCCACATTGACTCTGTACCGGTACCCCCTGTATATAGCCTCCACATTGACTCTGTACCGGTACCCCCTGTATATAGCCTCCACATTGACTCTGTACCGGTACCCCCTGTATATAGCCTCCACATTGACTCTGTACCGGTACCCCCTGTATATAGCCTCCACATTGACTCTGTACCGGTACCTCCTGTATATAGCCTCCACATTGACTCTGTACCGGTACCCCCTGTATATAGCCTCCACATTGACTCTGTACCGGTACCCCCTGTATATAGCCTCCACATTGACTCTGTACCGGTACCCCCTGTATATAGCCTCCACATTGACTCTGTACCGGTACCCCCTGTATATAGCCTCCACATTGACTCTGTACCGTAACACCCTGTATATAGCCTCCACATTGACTCTGTACCGGTACCCCCTGTATATAGCCTCCACATTGACTCTGTACCGGTACCCCCTGTATATAGCCTCCACATTGACTCTGTACCGGTACCCCCTGTATATAGCCTCCACATTGACTCTGTACCGGTACCCCCTGTATATAGCCTCCACATTGACTCTGTACCGGTACCCCCTGTATATAGCCTCCACATTGACTCTGTACCGGTACCCCCTGTATATAGCCTCCACATTGACTCTGTACCGGTACCCCCTGTATATAGCCTCCACATTGACTCTGTACCGGTACCTCCTGTATATAGCCTCCACATTGACTCTGTACCGGTACCCCCTGTATATAGCCTCCACATTGACTCTGTACCAGTACCCCCTGTATATAGCCTCCACATTGACTCTGTACCGGTACCCCCTGTATATAGCCTCCACATTGACTCTGTACCAGTACCCCCTGTATATAGCCTCCACATTGACTCTGTACCGGTACCCCCTGTGTATAGCCTCCACATTGACTCTGTACCAGTACCCCCTGTATATAGCCTCCACATTGACTCTGTACCGGTACCCCCTGTATATAGCCTCCACATTGACTCTGTACCAGTACCCCCTGTATATAGCCTCCACATTGACTCTGTACCGGTACCTCCTGTATATAGCCTCCACATTGACTCTGTACCGGTACCCCCTGTATATAGCCTCCACATTGACTCTGTACCGGTACCCCCTGTATATAGCCTCCACATTGACTCTGTACCGGTACCCCCCTGTATATAGCCTCCACATTGACTCTGTACCAGTACCCCCTGTATATAGCCTCCACATTGACTCTGTACCGGTACCCCCTGTATATAGCCTCCACATTGACTCTGTACCGGTACCTCCTGTATATAGCCTCCACATTGACTCTGTACCGGTACCCCCTGTATATAGCCTCCACATTGACTCTGTACCAGTACCCCCTGTATATAGCCTCCACATTGACTCTGTACCGGTACCCCCTGTATATAGCCTCCACATTGACTCTGTACCAGTACCCCCTGTATATAGCCTCCACATTGACTCTGTACCGGTACCCCCTGTGTATAGCCTCCACATTGACTCTGTACCAGTACCCCCTGTATATAGCCTCCACATTGACTCTGTACCGGTACCCCCTGTATATAGCCTCCACATTGACTCTGTACCAGTACCCCCTGTATATAGCCTCCACATTGACTCTGTACCGGTACCTCCTGTATATAGCCTCCACATTGACTCTGTACCGGTACCCCCTGTATATAGCCTCCACATTGACTCTGTACCGGTACCCCCTGTATATAGCCTCCACATTGACTCTGTACCGGTACCCCCTGTATATAGCCTCCACATTGACTCTGTACCGGTACCCCCTGTATTTAGCCTCCACATTGACTCTGTACCAGTACCCCCTGTATATAGCCTCCACATTGACTCTGTACCGGTACCCCCTGTATATTACCTCACTATTGTCATTTTACTGCTGCTCTATAATTATTTGTTACTTTTATATATATATTTTTTTAAACGTATCTATAAACTTATCAATTCAATTCAATTCAATTCAAGGGCTTTATTGGCATGGCAAACATGTGTTAACATTGCCAAAGCAAGTGAGGTAGATAATATATAAAGTGAATATATAAAGTGAAATAAACAATACAAATTAACAGTAAACATTACACATACAGAAGTTTCAAAACAATAAAGACATTACAAATGTCATATTATATATATATATATATATATATATTTATATATATACAGTGTTTTAACAATGTACAAATGGTAAAGGACACAAGATAAAATAAATAAGCATAAATATGGGTTGTATTTACAATGGTGTGTGTTCTTCACTGGTTGCCCTTTTCTCGTGGCAACAGGTCACAAATCTTGTTGCTGTGATGGCACACTGTGGAATTTCACCCAGTAGATATGAGAGTTTTTCAAAATTGGATTTGTTTTCGAATTCTTTGCGGATCTGTGTAATCTGAGGGAAATATGTCTCTCTAATATGGTCATACATTGGGCAGGAGGTTAGGAAGTGCAGCTCAGTTTCCACCTCATTTTGTGGGCAGTGAGCACATAGCCTGTCTTCTCTTGAGAGCCATGTCTGCCTACGGCGGCCTTTCTCAATAGCAAGGCTATGCTCACTGATCTCCACATAGTCAAAGCTTTCCTTAATTTTGGGTCAGTCACAGTGGTCAGGTATTCTGCCACTGTGTACTCTCTGTGTAGGGCCAAATAGCATTCTAGTTTGCTCTGTTTTTCTTTGTTAATTCTTTCCAATGTGTCAAGTAATTCTCTTTTTGTTTTCTCATGATTTGGTTGGGTCTAATTGTGCTCTCTCTGTTTCTCTCTCTCTGTTTCTCTCTCTCTCACTGTCTCTCCCCTCTCTCTCTGTCTCTGTAACTTTCTCTCTGTATCTCTCTGTTTCTCTCTCTCTCTGTTTCTCTCTCTCTCTCACTGTCTCACTGTCTCTCTCACTCTCTCTCCCCTCTCTCTCTGTCTCTCTCTCTTCCTCTGTCTCACTGTCACGCTCACATCACACCGGCCGATCAACGGAGCATACATGTTAAATAATAATCACAGGTCAACTAACTACATCACACAGACCAGACAGCACATATCCCCCCCCCCTCTCTCTCTCTAGTGATATAGATAATAAACAAAAGTGAAATAAACAATCAAATATGAACAGTAAACATTACACTCACAAACGTTTCAAAGGAATAGAGACATTTCAAATGTCATATTACGACTATGTACAGTGTTATATTGATGTGCAAATAGTTAAAAAATAAATAAACAAATATGGGTTGCAGTTGTTCTTCCAATCTTGCTGCTGTGATGGGCATACATTTGTCAGTAGGTTAGGAAGTGCATTGTCAAAGCTTTCCTTCATTTTGGGTCAGTCAGAGTGGTCAAGTATTCTGCCACCGTGTACTCTCTGTTTTGGGCCAAATAACATTCCACTTTGCTCTGTTTTTTGGTAAATACTTTTCAACGTGTCACGTAATCAGACTCTGCATGCAGAGTCTCAATTTTGTGTTTGTCCCATTTGTAATTTCTTGGTTGGTGAGCAGACCAGACCTCCCAACCATAAAGGACAATGGATTCTATAACTGATTCAAGTACTTTTAGCAAGATCCTAATTTCGGATGTCAAATTTTATGTCCCTTTTGATGGCATAGAAGGCCCTTCTTGCCTGGTCTCTCAGATCGTTCACAGCTTTGTGGAAGTTACCTGTGGCGCTGATGTTTTTTGTGTGCTTTAGGGCAATGGTGTCTAGATGGAATTTGTATTCAGACCTGTAGGGAACAGGTCTGAAAGAATCTGTGCAGAAGATCTATGTGCTGCTGTAGGCCCTCCTTGGAAATTTGACTTCAGATTCTAGTAGGGTGAGGTCTAGTAGGGTGCTGCAGACCGTTCTAGTGCCCTCGCCAATTTGTTGATATATATGCTGAAGAGGGTGGGGCTCAAGCTGCATCCCTTTCTCATCCCTGTCTCACCCCACAGCCCTGATGAAAGAAATGTGTGTTTTTTGCCAATTTTACCTGGACACTTTTTGTTTGTGTACATGGATTTAATAATGTCGTATGTTTTTCCACCAGCACCGTTTTTTTAAAATCAATTTGTATAGCAGACCATCATGCCAAATTGAATCAAAAGCATTTTTGAAATCAACAAAGCATGAGAAGACTTTGCCTTTGTTTTGGTTGGTTTGTTTGTTGATTAGGGTGTGCAGGGTGAATACGTGGTCTGTCATACGGTAATTTGGTAAAAATACAATTTGACATTTGCTCAGTACATTGTT
>NC_034180.2:41482511-41512511 GCF_002021735.2 Oncorhynchus kisutch
GAGAGAGAGAGAGGAGACAGAGAGGAGAGAGAGAGAGAGAAGAGAGAGAGAGACAGAGCAGAGAGGAAGTCACAATCAGATGAGCTCCTGCATTTTTCAGCATTTTCTTTAAAAAAGATAGATTAGGAGTTAGATAAACTTAGATTTTTTTGTCAGGAACACATACTGGATTCTACCCTCTACAATATAACCCCTACTTCAAATCAAAACTTAAAACCTACAACCTGATTTTGGACGGAATTACGGAATCACCTGGAAGGTTCACAACTACCAAGATTTGTTTCTCTATACAGCAAATTCTCTGGAAAACAACAGAAACCTGAAAACACCATCCAACCTGGAACTGAGTGAGTAATGCTTAGTCTGAAACTATATATTTTTTTTCTTCCAAAAGCCAAGAAGAAAAATACACAACATTACTTTATAAGGATTTCTAACTCTAATTCTAACATAATTCTGCCAAGCTTGATACAGCTTCAAATAGCACTGACGTGTCAAGTGAGAGGTGTCAAAGCTCATTAGCCCAACAATGGCAGGAGAGTCACACAGTCTACCCCAACCAAATGGAGAGGCTTTAGAAGCTCCCTCCCGCTGTTCAGAGGTAATTAAAATACAGTACCCTGTGCATGTAAAGAACGAGAAGGCAAGAAAAGATTACAAAATGAAGCTCCTTATGGAAAATCAAGAGACACTTTTTGCTGACTATTACAAAAATGGGAACATCAGCAACCTTATCTTCCACACAAACCATCCCCTGGCATGGCACAGTGCTATATTAGCACACTACCCCTCTGTTACGAGAGGGGGGATTAACGAGGGGTGGAAACTCAGAATACTTGACAACGAGGACTCTGAGTTAAGTAATATAAATATCTATAAGTCCGGAACAGTGATGGTACAGCGTAACCACAAACAGTTTCAGCTGGACTTTCACCTAATCAAAGAATTAGCTCAGCAGGAGAAACTCTCCCTTGATAAAGATACCCCCACCCCGAGAGGATCAGACCAGACCTCTTCATTATGTAACCCCACAGATGAGCAACCCCCAGCGGAGGGTCAACCTCCCAGCACAGATTACCACTCCCTCATTGAAATGAAGGACAAATTCACCCAGCTGGAGATAAGGCAGGTGGAGCTGGAACAGCAGGTGATTACACTTCAGTCAGCACAGACCCAGACAACAGTCCAGCACAACAACAGCCCCTTAACCAGACCCGGAGAGCTGGAGGTGGACAGAGACATATCTGCACTTTGGACAGTGGTGAGACAAATACAACAGGAGAAAGAGGAGCAGAACAGAGAAGAGAGAGAGAGGAGAGAGAGAGAGAAGAGAGAGAGAGAGGAATCACAGGGTTCTTTTATACCTGTGATTTCATTTCACTAAAGAGCTGCTCTTTAAACTAGTTGCATTTCATCCCTGTCAGTGCGCCTCAGCTTGCATTGTTAAAGAGACATCTGTGGGGGGTTGTGTGTGTGTTCGCCTGCGCCTCAACCCTCATTGTTAAATAGGTATCTATCTGTAATGTGAGTGTGCATGTGTGTACTCTGTGTTTCTCTTCGTGCGTGTATGTGTTACATCTGATTGGATTGGTCAGATGAAAGTAATCTAGATAAGACTATAAATTGGACTGATAATGTGATCTAATGAGTGATGGTGAGATTCATCACAGTCCTTGATAAATACTAGATACTTGTAGATGTTTTAACATCCTACACAGGAAGAAATGATAATGCTCTGTATTTTACACAAAACAAATCTAACTCACCATCACAGTTTGCTTGTGTAGGTGTGTGGCTCTCCTATCTGACAGACACTCTCTTGATGGCCATGAGCTAAGAGAGGCCTGTCGCCATTGGCCTTACCCTCCCTCTCTATTCCCCTATTCTACTTCTCTCCTCCTCTCCCCCTCGCCCCCTCCTCCTCTCCTCCTCTCCTCCTCTCCCCCTCTCTTCCTCTCCTCCTCTCCTCCTCTCCCCCTCTCCACCTCTCCCTCTCCTCCTCTCCTCCTCTCCCCCTCGCCCCCCTCCTCTCCTCCTCTCTTCCTCTCCTCCTCTCCTCCTCTCCCCTCTCCACCTCTCCCTCTCCTCCTCTCCTCCTCTCCCCCTCTCCCCCTCCTCCTCTCCTCCTCCTCCTCTCTTCCTCTCCCCCTCTCCTCCTCTCCTCTTCTCCCCCCTCTCTTCCTCTCCCCCTCTCCTCCTCTCCCCCTCGCCTCCTCCCCCTCTCCTCCTCTCCTCTTCTCCCCCTCTACTCCTCTCCCCTCTCCTCTCCTCCCCTCCCCTCCCCCTCGCCTCCTCTCCCCCCACCTCCTCTCCTCCTCTCTTCCTCTCCTCTCAGTTAAGTTTAAGCACTCATTCTGAATGTTTAAGGTCAGGGTTAATATTTGGGACAGGGCTAAAACAAGACAATGTAAGTTCCAAGCACTGGGATTGTACATGTGACACTCGGAGCCGGAGCTCGTGGTTTACGTCAGTCCACAGTGCCCCAGCAACCTGCAAGCCTACTTGATGGTAATATCGCTCACCGTTGCCCCTAGTGGTTGGTTTTGAAGGTGTCTCCCGACATCCTGGGGACGGTGAATATATAAAGGTAGAATATATCACCTTGGATCTGGAGTGCTCTGGATGCTGTCTGTGTGTATGTGCGTTGTATGTGGGTCTTTGTATGTGTAAGTGTGTAGCTGCGCAGGTGAGTGTGTACATGGTGTGTGTGTGTGTACATGAAATGTGTGTGTGTGTACATGGTGTGTGTGTGTGTGTGTGTACATGGTGTGTGTTTGTTACCTGGTGTATGTGTACATGGTGTGTGTGTGTGTACATAGTGTGTGTGTGTTACCTGGTGTTTGTGCTATCAGAAGGGATATGTGTGTGTGCACAGCTCTCTGACGGAAAGAGGCTGCGGTGCAGTCATGCAGACTTAACCTCTATTGGGCACCGAGACTGCTCTCATACACACACACACACGTCCCACAACCCCGCAGCCTGCGTGTCTGCCAAATCAGTCCTGACTGCACGTTTACACCCCAGACAGCTGAACAGCCTGTGTACAAGCACGCACATGCACACACCACACACACACACACACACACACACACACACACACACACACACACACACACACACACACACCTTCCACTCACCAGTCTTTAAAAACCCCACACACACACCTTCCACTCACCAGTCTTTAAAACCCCCCCACACACACCTTCCACTCACCAGTCTTTAAAAACCCCACACACACACCTTCCACTCACCAGTCTTTAAAAACCCCACACACACACACCTTCCACTCACAAGTCTTTAAAAACCCCACACACACACCTTCCACTCACCAGTCTTTAAAAACCCCACACACACACCTTCCACTCACCAGTCTTTAAAAACCCCACACACACACCTTCCACTCACCAGTCTTTAAAACCCCCCCACACACACACCTTCCACTCACCAGTCTTTAAAAACCCCACACACACACACCTTCCACTCACCAGTCTTTAAAAACCCCACACACACACCTTCCACTCACCAGTCTTAAAAAAAAAAACACACACACACCTTCCACTCACCAGTCTTTAAAAACCCCACACACACACCTTCCACTCACCAGTCTTTAAAAACCCCACACACACACACCTTCCACTCACCAGTCTTTAAAAACCCCACACACACACCTTCCACTCACAAGTCTTTAAAAACCCCACACACACACCTTCCACTCACCAGTCTTTAAAAACCCCACACACACACCTTCCACTCACCAGTCTTTAAAAACCCCACACACACACCTTCCACTCACCAGTCTTTAAAAACCCCACACACACACCTTCCACTCACCAGTCTTTTAAAAACCCCACACACACACCTTCCACTCACCAGTCTTTAAAAACCCCACACACACACCTTCCACTCACCAGTCTTTAAAAACCCCACACACACACCTTCCACTCACCAGTCTTTAAAAACCCCACACACACACCTTCCACTCACAAGTCTTTAAAAACCCCCACACACACACCTTCCACTCACCAGTCTTTAAAAACCCCACACACACACCTTCCACTCACCAGTCTTTAAAAACCCCACACACACACCTTCCACTCACCAGTCTTTAAAAACCCCACACACACACCTTCCACTCACAAGTCTTTAAAAACCCCACACACACACCTTCCACTCACCAGTCTTTAAAAAAAACCCACACACACCTTCCACTCACCAGTCTTTAAAAACCCCACACACACACCTTCCACTCACCAGTCTTTAAAAACCCCACACACACACACCTTCCACTCACAAGTCTTTAAAAACCCCACACACACACCTTCCACTCACCAGTCTTTTAAAACCCCACACACACACCTTCCACTCACCAGTCTTTAAAAACCCCCACACACACACCTTCCACTCACCAGTCTTTAAAAACCCCACACACACACACACCTTCCACTCACCAGTCTTTAAAAACCCCACACACACACACCTTCCACTCACCAGTCTTTAAAAACCCCACACACACACCTTCCACTCACCAGTCTTTAAAAACCCCCCACACACACACCTGCCACTCACCAGTCTTTAAAAACCCCACACACACACCTTCCACTCACCAGTCTTTAAAAACCCCACACACACACACCTTCCACTCACCAGTCTTTAAAAACCCCACACACACACCTTCCACTCACAAGTCTTTAAAAACCCCCCACACACACCTTCCACTCACCAGTCTTTAAAAACCCCACACACACACTTCCACTCACCAGTCTTTAAAAACCCCACACACACACCTTCCACTCAAAGGTCTTTAAAAACCCCCCACACACACCTTCCACTCACCAGTCTTTAAAAACCCCACACACACACCTTCCACTCACCAGTCTTTAAAAACCCCACACACACACCTTCCACTCACCAGTCTTTAAAAAACCCCCACACACACCTTCCACTCACCAGTCTTTAAAAAAAACCCACACACACCTTCCACTCACCAGTCTTTAAAAACCCCACACACACACCTTCCACTCACCAGTCTTTAAAAACCCCACACACACACCTTCCACTCACCAGTCTTTAAAAAACCCACACACACACCTTCCACTCACAAGTCTTTAAAAACCCCACACACACACCTTCCACTCACCAGTCTTTAAAAACCCCACACACACACACCTTCCACTCACCAGTCTTTAAAAACCCCACACACACACCTTCCACTCACCAGTCTTTAAAACCCCCCCACACACACCTTCCACTCACCAGTCTTTAAAAACCCCACACACACACCTTCCACTCACCAGTCTTTAAAAACCCCACACACACACACCTTCCACTCAGAAGTCTTTAAAAACCCCACACACACACCTACCACTCACCAGTCTTTAAAAACCCCACACACACACCTTCCACTCACCAGTCTTTAAAAACCCCACACACACACCTTCCACTCACCAGTCTTTAAAAACCCCACACACACACACCTTCCACTCACCAGTCTTTAAAAACCCCCCACACACCACACCTTCCACTCACCAGTCTTTAAAAACCCCACACACACACCTTCCACTCACCAGTCTTTAAAAACCCCCCACACACACACCTTCCACTCACCAGTCTTTAAAAACCCCCCCACACACACCTTCCACTCACCAGTCTTTAAAAAAAAAACACACACACCTTCCACTCACCAGTCTTTAAAAACCCCACACACACACCTTCCACTCACCAGTCTTTAAAAACCCCCCACACACACACCTTCCACTCACCAGTCTTTAAAAACCCCACACACACACCTTCCACTCACCAGTCTTTAAAAAAAACCCACACACACCTTCCACTCACCAGTCTTTAAAAACCCCCCACACACACCTTCCACTCACCAGTCTTTAAAAAAAAACACACACACCTTCCACTCACCAGTCTTTAAAAACCCCACACACACACCTTCCACTCACCAGTCTTTAAAAACCCCACACACACACCTTCCACTCACCAGTCTTTAAAAACCCCACACACACACCTTCCACTCACAAGTCTTTAAAAACCCCCCACACACACCTTCCACTCACCAGTCTTTAAAAACCCCACACACACACCTTCCACTCACCAGTCTTTAAAAAAACCCCACACACACACCTTCCACTCACAAGTCTTTAAAAACCCCACACACACACCTTCCACTCACCAGTCTTTAAAAACCCCACACACACACCTTCCACTCACCAGTCTTTAAAAAGCCCACACACACACCTTCCACTCACCAGTCTTTAAACCTCCCCCCCACACACACACCTTCCACTCACCAGTCTTTAAAAACCCCACACACACACCTTCCACTCACCAGTCTTTAAAAACCCCCCCCACACACACCTTCCACTCACAAGTCTTTAAAAACCCCACACACACACCTTCCACTCACCAGTCTTTAAAAACCCCACACACACACCTTCCACTCACCAGTCTTTAAAAACCCCACACACACACCTTCCACTCACCAGTCTTTAAAAACCCCACACACACACCTTCCACTCACCAGTCTTTAAAAACCCCACACACACACCTTCCACTCACAAGTCTTTAAAAACCCCACACACACACCTTCCACTCACCAGTCTTTAAAAACCCCACACACACACCTTCCACTCACCAGTCTTTAAAAACCCCACACACACACCTTCCACTCACCAGTCTTTAAAAACCCCACACACACACCTTCCACTCACAAGTCTTTAAAAACCCCCCACACACACCTTCCACTCACCAGTCTTTAAAAAAAAACCACACACACCTTCCACTCACCAGTCTTTAAAAACCCCACACACACACCTTCCACTCACCAGTCTTTAAAAACCCCACACACACACACCTTCCACTCACAAGTCTTTAAAAACCCCCACACACACACCTTCCACTCACCAGTCTTTAAAAACCCCACACACACACCTTCCACTCACCAGTCTTTAAAAACCCCACACACACACCTTCCACTCACCAGTCTTTAAAAACCCCACACACACACACCTTCCACTCACCAGTCTTTAAAAACCCCACACACACACACCTTCCACCCACCAGTCTTTAAAAAACCCACACACACACCTTCCATTCACCAGTCTTTAAAAAAAAACCACACACACACCTGCCACTCACCAGTCTTTAAAAACCCCACACACACACCTTCCACTCACCAGTCTTTAAAAACCCCACACACACACACCTTCCACTCACCAGTCTTTAAAAACCCCACACACACACCTTCCACTCACAAGTCTTTAAAAAAAACCCACACACACCTTCCACTCACCAGTCTTTAAAACCCCACACACACACTTCCACTCACCAGTCTTTAAAAACCCCACACACACACCTTCCACTCAAAGGTCTTTAAAAACCCCACACACACACCTTCCACTCACCAGTCTTTAAAAACCCCACACACACACCTTCCACTCACCAGTCTTTAAAAACCCCACACACACACCTTCCACTCACCAGTCTTTAAAAACCCCACACACACACCTTCCACTCACCAGTCTTTAAAAAAAAAACACACACACCTTCCACTCACCAGTCTTTAAAAACCCCACACACACACCTTCCACTCACCAGTCTTTAAAAACCCCACACACACACCTTCCACTCACCAGTCTTTAAAAACCCCACACACACACCTTCCACTCACAAGTCTTTAAAAACCCCACACACACACCTTCCACTCACCAGTCTTTAAAAACCCCACACACACACACCTTCCACTCACCAGTCTTTAAAAACCCCACACACACACCTTCCACTCACCAGTCTTTAAAACCCCCCCACACACACCTTCCACTCACCAGTCTTTAAAAATCCCACACACACACCTTCCACTCACCAGTCTTTAAAAACCCCCCCACACACACACCTTCCACTCACAAGTCTTTAAAAACCCCACACACACACCTTCCACTCACCAGTCTTTAAAAACCCCACACACACACCTTCCACTCACCAGTCTTTAAAAAACCCACACACACACCTTCCACTCACCAGTCTTTAAAAACCCCACACACACACACCTTCCACTCACCAGTCTTTAAAAACCCCACACACACACACCTTCCACTCACCAGTCTTTAAAAACCACACACACACCTTCCACTCACCAGTCTTTAAAAACCCCCACACACACACCTTCCACTCACCAGTCTTTAAAAAACCCACACACACACCTTCCACTCACCAGTCTTTAAAAAAAACCCACACACACCTTCCACTCACCAGTCTTTAAAAACCCCACACACACACCTTCCACTCACCAGTCTTTAAAAACCCCACACACACACCTTCCACTCACCAGTCTTTAAAAACCCCACACACACACCTTCCACTCACCAGTCTTTAAAAACCCCCCACACACACCTTCCACTCACCAGTCTTTAAAAACCCCACACACACACCTTCCACTCACCAGTCTTTAAAAACCCCACACACACACACCTTCCACTCACAAGTCTTTAAAAACCCCACACACACACCTTCCACTCACCAGTCTTTAAAAACCCCACACACACACCTTCCACTCACCAGTCTTTAAAAACCCCACACACACACCTTCCACTCACCAGTCTTTAAAAACCCCACACACACACCTTCCGCCACCAGTCTTTAAAAACCCCACACACACACCTTCCACTCACCAGTCTTTAAAAAACCCACACACACACCTTCCACTCACCAGTCTTTAAAACCCCACACACACACACCTTCCACTCACCAGTCTTTAAAAAACCCACACACACACCTTCCACTCACCAGTCTTTAAAAACCCCACACACACACCTTCCACTCACCAGTCTTTAAAAACCCCACACACACACCTTCCACTCACCAGTCTTTAAAAACCCCACACACACACCTTCCGCCACCAGTCTTTAAAAACCCCACACACACACCTTCCACTCACCAGTCTTTAAAAACCCCACACACACACCTTCCACTCACCAGTCTTTAAAAACCCCACACACACACACCTTCCACTCACCAGTCTTTAAAAACCCCAGCTCTATGTGTTTTCTCATGTTTGCAGGACAACTAATGTGTGACTGATCACTGATTGTGATGCTCAAGCGTGTTTGTGTGTGTGTGTGTGTGTGTGTGTGTATGTATGTGAACGTTGATGACAGCTGCGTGAGGTAGTTCTCTACTCGTTACCTCTGATCTGGTTTGATTTAGTAACACTCTGGTGAGTTTCTGTCAAGGCAACACGACCTAACACTAATAAGTCATCAACAGCTTGGCTGTCATAACAGAGAACACTTAGAGACTAATAGCATCAGGGTATTGAGGCTCACTGAGACTGAGATTGCATACAGACGCCTGTGAAATCCAACGGTTTCAGACACACCACAGACCTATGTGTGTGTGTGTGTGTGTGTGTCTGTCCGTCTGTGTGAGTGTGTGTGTGTCTGTCTGTCTGTTTGTGTGTGTGTGTGTCTGTCCATCTGTGTGAGTGTGTGTGTGTCTGTCTGTTTGTGTGTGTGTATGTGTGTGTGTGCGTGTGTGTGTGTGTGTGTGTGTGTGTGTCTGTCCGTCTGTGTGAGTGTGTGTGTGTCTGTCTGTCTGTTGTGTGTGTGTGTGTGTGTGTGTGTGTGTGTGTGTGTGTGTGTGTGTGTGTGTGTGTGTGTGTGTGTGTGTGTGTGTGTGTGTGTGTGTGTGTGTGTGTGTGTGTGTGTGTGTACATGTCTAGAGTGTGTCCTGTGGTGATATGTGGTGTCAGTCTTCTCTCACACTGCTAGTTCTCTTGACATCTACGAGTCAATTGTGACAGTAGAATAAAAGTTTGTCACTAATATCGAGGCTATCAGTGAAGTTGTTTATTGCCTTCAGTTCTGCTTTAAAACAAGATGTAATGACATGAAAAATCATAGTAATATTATCTAATGATATATCTGTAACGTTATCTAATGATATATCTGTAATGTTATCTAATGATATATATGTAATGTTATCTAATGATATATCTGTAATGTTATCTAATGATATATCTGTAATGTTATCTAATGATATATCTGTAATGTTATCTAATGATATATCTGTAATGTTATCTAATGATATATCTGTAATGTTATCTAATGATATATCTGTAATGTTATCTAATGATATATCTGTAATGTTATCTAATGATTTATCTGTAATGTTATCTAATGATATATCTGTAATGTTATCTAATGATATATCTGTAATGTTATCTAATGATATATCTGTAATGTTATCTAATGATATATCTGTAATGTTATCTAATGATATATCTGTAATGTTATCTAATGATATATCTGTAATGTTATCTAATGATATATCTGTAATGTTATCTAATGATATATCTGTAATGTTATTAATGATATATCTGTAATGTTATCTAATGATATATCTGTAATGTTATCTAATGATATATCTGTAATGTTATCTAATAATATATCTGTAATGTTATTAATGATATATATGTAATGTTATCTAATGATATATCTGTAATGTTATCTAATGATATATCTGTAATGTTATATAATGATATATATGTAATGTTATCTAATGATATATCTGTAATGTTATCTAATGATATATCTGTAATGTTATCTAATGATATATCTGTAATGTTATCTAATGATATATCTGTAATGTTATTAATGATATATCTGTAATGTTATTAATGATATATCTGATAAAAATGTATAATGAAATAAAGAAGAATAGAATCAAAGCACTTTCAGTCACTAGTGTAGTCTTTCAGTAGTCTGTCTGCCACTAGTGTAGTCGTTCAGTAGTCTGTCTGCCACTAGTGTAGTCTTTCAGTAGTCTGTCTGTCACTAGTGTAGTCGTTCAGTAGTCTGTCTGTCACTAGTGTAGTCTTTCAGTAGTCTGTCTGCCACTAGTGTAGTCTTTCAGTAGTCTGTCTGCCACTAGTGTAGTCTTTCAGTAGTCTGTCTGCCACTAGTGTAGTCGTTCAGTAGTCTGTCTGTCACTAGTGTAGTCTTTCAGTAGTCTGTCTGCCACTAGTGTAGTCGTTCAGTAGTCTGTCTGTCACTAGTGTAGTCTTTCAGTAGTCTGTCTGTCAATAGTGTAGTCTTTCAGTACACTGTCTGTCACTAGTGTAGTCGTTCAGTAGTCTGTCTGTCACTAGTGTAGTCTTTCAGTAGTCTGTCTGCCACTAGTGTAGTCTTTCAGTAGTCTGTCTGTCACTAGTGTCGTCTTTCAGTAGTCTGTCTGTCACTAGTGTAGTCTTTCAGTACACTGTCTGTCACTAGTGTAGTCGTTCAGTAGTCTGTCTGTCACTAGTGTAGTCTTTCAGTAGTCTGCCTGTCACTAGTGTAGTCTTTCAGTAGTCTGCCTGCCACTAGTGTAGTCTTTCAGTAGTCTGTCTGCCACTAGTGTAATCGTTCAGTAGTCTGTCTGTCACTAGTGTCGTCTTTCAGTAGTCTGTCTGTCACTAGTGTAGTCTTTCAGTAGACTGTCTGTCACTAGTGTAGTCTTTCAGTAGTCGGTCTGCCACTAGTGTAGTCGTTCAGTAGTCTGTCTGTCACTAGTGTCGTCTTTAATTAGTCTGTCTGTCACTAGTGTAGTCTTTTAGTAGTCTGTCTGTCACTAGTGTAGTCTTTCAGTAGACTTTCAGTCAATAGTGTAGTCTTTCAGTAGTCTGTCTGCCACTAGTGTAGTCTTTCAGTAGACTTTCAGTCAATAGTGTCATCTTTCAGTAGACTTTCAGCCACTAGTGTCGTCTTTCAGTAGACTTTCAGTCAATAGTGTAGTCTTTCAGTAGTCAGTCTGCCACTAGTGTAGTCTTTCAGTAGACTTTCAGTCACTAGTGTAGTCTTTCAGTAGACTTTCAGTCAATAGTGTCGTCTTTCAGTAGACTTTCAGCCACCAGTGTCGTCTTTCAGTAGACTTTCAGTCACTAGTGTAGTCTTTCAGTAGACTTTCAGTCAAGAGTGTCGTCTTTCAGTAGACTTTCAGTCACTAGTGTAGTCTTTCAGTAGACTTTCAGTCAATAGTGTCGTGTTTCAGTAGACTTTCAGTCAATAGTGTCGTCTTTCAGTAGACTTTCAGTCAATAGTGTCGTCTTTCAGTAGACTTTCAGTCAATAGTGTCATCTTTCAGTAGACGTTCAGTCAATAGTGTCGTCTTTCAGTAGACTTTCAGTCAATAGTGTCGTTTTTCAGTAGACTTTCAGTCAATAGTGTCGTCTTTCAGTAGACTTTCAGTCACTAGTGTAGTCTTTCAGTAGACTTTCAGTCAATAGTGTCGTCTTTCAGTAGACTTTCAGTCAATAGTGTCGTTTTTCAGTAGACTTTCAGTCAATAGTGTCGTCTTTCAGTAGACTTTCAGTCACTAGTGTAGTCTTTCAGTAGACTTTCAGTCAATAGTGTCGTCTTTCAGTAGACTTTCAGTCACTAGTGTCGTCTTTCAGTAGACTTTCAGTCAATAGTGTCGTTTTTCAGTAGACTTTCAGTCAATAGTGTCGTCTTTCAGTAGACTTTCAATCACTAGTGTAGTCTTTCAGTAGACTTTCAGTCAATAGTGTCGTCTTTCAGTAGTCTGTCTGCCACTAGTGTCGTCTTTCAGTAGTCTGTCTGTCACTAGTGTAGTCTTTCAGTAGACTTTCAGTCACTAGTGTAGTCTTTCAGTAGACTTTCAGTCAATAGTGTCGTCTTTCAGTAGACTTTCAGTCAATAGTGTCGTCTTTCAGTAGACTTTCAGTCAATAGTGTCGTCTTTCAGTAGACTTTCAGTCAATAGTGTCGTCTTTCAGTAGACTTTCAGTCAATAGTGTCGTCTTTCAGTAGACTTTCAGTCAATAGTGTCATCTTTCAGTAGACTTTCAGTCAATAGCGTCGTCTTTCAGTAGACTTTCAGTCAATAGTGTCGTCTTTCAGTAGACTTTCAGTCAATAGTGTAGTCTTTCAGTAGACTTTCAGTCAATAGTGTAGTCTTTCAGTAGACTTTCAGTCAATAATGTCGTCTTTCAGTAGACTTTCAGTCAATAGTGTCGTCTTTCCGTAGACTTTCAGTCAATAGTGTCGTCTTTCAGTAGACTTTCAGTCAATAGTGTCGTTTTTCAGTAGACTTTCAGTCAATAGTGTCGTCTTTCAGTAGACTTTCAGTCACTAGTGTAGTCTTTCAGTAGACTTTCAGTCAATAGTGTCGTCTTTCAGTAGACTTTCAGTCAATAGTGTCGTCTTTCAGTAGACTTTCAGTCAATAGTGTCGTTTTTCAGTAGACTTTCAGTCAATAGTGTCGTCTTTCAGTAGACTTTCAGTCACTAGTGTAGTCTTTCAGTAGACTTTCAGTCAATAGTGTCGTCTTTCAGTAGACTTTTAGTAGACTTTCAGTCACTAGTGTAGTCTTTCAGTAGACTTTAAGTCACTAGTGTAGTCTTTCAGCAGACTTTCAGTCACTAGTGTAGTCTTTCAGTAGACTTTCAGTCACTAGTGTAGTCTTTCAGCAGACTTTCAGTCACTAGTGTAGTCTTTCAGTAGACTTTCAGTCACTAGTGTAGTCTTTCAGTAGACTTTCAGTCACTAGTGTAGTCTTTCAGTAGACTTTCAGTCACTAGTGTAGTCTTACAGCAGACTATCAGTCAATAGTGTAGTCTTTCAGCAGACTTTCAGTCACTAGTGTAGACTTTCAGTAGACTTTCAGTAGACTTTCAGTCAATAGTGTCGTCTTTCAGTAGACTTTCAGTCACTAGTGTAGTCTTTCAGCACACTTTCAGTAGACTTTCAGTCAATAGTGTCGTCTTTCAGTAGACTTTCAGTCACTAGTGTAGTCTTTCAGTAGACTTTCAGTCACTAGTGTAGTCTTTCAGTAGACTTTCAGTCACTAGTGTAGTCTTTCAGTAGACTTTCAGTCACTAGTGTAGTCTTTCAGTAGACTTTCAGTCACTAGTGTAGTCTTTCAGTAGACTTTCAGTCAATAGTCTAGTCTTTCAGTAGACTTTCAGCCACTAGTGTAGTCTTTCAGTAGACTTTCAGTCGCTAGTGTAGTCTTTCAGTAGACTTTCAGTAGACTTTCAGTCAATAGTGTCGTCTTTCAGTAGTCTGTCTGTCACTAGTGTAGTCTTTCAGTAGACTTTCAGTCCCTAGTGTAGTCTTTCAGTAGTCTGTCTGTCACTAGTGTAGTCTTTCAGTAGACTTTTAGTCAATAGTGTCGTCTTTCAGTAGACTTTCAGTCACTAGTGTAGTCTTTCAGTAGTCTGTCTGTCACTAGTGTAGTCTTTCAGTAGACTTTCAGTCACTAGTGTAGTCTTTCAGCAGACTTTCAGTCAATAGTGTCGTCTTTCAGTAGACTTTCAGTCAATAGTGTCGTCTTTCAGTAGACTTTCAGTCAATAGTGTAGTCTTTCAGTAGACTTTCAGTCAATAGTGTCGTCTTTCAGTAGACTTTCAGTCAATAGTGTCGTGTTTCAGTAGACTTTCAGTCAATAGTGTCGTCTTTCAGTAGACTTTCAGTCAATAGTGTCGTCTTTCAGTAGACTTTCAGTCAATAGTGTCGTCTTTCAGTAGACTTTCAGTCAATAGTGTCGTCTTTCAGTAGACTTTCAGTCAATAGTGTCGTCTTTCAGTAGACTTTCAGTCAATAGTGTAGTCTTTCAGTAGACTTTCAGTCAATAGTGTAGTCTTTCAGTAGACTTTCAGTCAATAGTGTCGTCTTTCAGTAGACTTTCAGTCAATAGTGTCGTCTTTCAGTAGACGTTCAGTCAATAGTGTCATCTTTCAGTAGACTTTCAGTCAATAGTGTCGTTTTTCAGTAGACTTTCAGTCAATAGTGTCGTCTTTCAGTAGACTTTCAGTCACTAGTGTAGTCTTTCAGTAGACTTTCAGTCAATAGTGTCGTCTTTCAGTAGACTTTCAGTCAATAGTGTCGTTTTTCAGTAGACTTTCAGTCAATAGTGTCGTCTTTCAGTAGACTTTCAGTCACTAGTGTAGTCATTCAGTAGACTTTCAGTCAATAGTGTCGTCTTTCAGTAGACTTTCAGTAACTAGTGTCGTCTTTCAGTAGACTTTCAGTCAATAGTGTCGTTTTTCAGTAGACTTTCAGTCAATAGTGTCGTCTTTCAGTAGACTTTCAGTCACTAGTGTAGTCTTTCAGTAGACTTTCAGTCAATAGTGTCGTCTTTCAGTAGACTTTCAGTCACTAGTGTAGTCTTTCAGTAGACTTTCAGTCAATAGTGTCATCTTTCAGTAGTCTGTCTGCCACTAGTGTCGTCTTTCAGTAGTCTGTCTGTCACTAGTGTAGTCTTTCAGTAGACTTTCAGTCACTAGTGTAGTCTTTCAGTAGACTTTCAGTCAATAGTGTCGTCTTTCAGTAGACTTTCAGTCAATAGTGTCGTCTTTCAGTAGACTTTCAGTCAATAGTGTCGTCTTTCAGTAGACTTTCAGTCAATAGTGTCGTCTTTCAGTAGACTTTCAGTCAATAGTGTCGTCTTTCAGTAGACTTTCAGTCAATAGTGTCGTCTTTCAGTAGACTTTCAGTCAATAGTGTCGTCTTTCAGTAGACTTTCAGTCAATAGTGTAGTCTTTCAGTAGACTTTCAGTCAATAGTGTAGTCTTTCAGTAGACTTTCAGTCAATAGTGTCGTCTTTCAGTAGACTTTCAGTCAATAGTGTCGTCTTTCAGTAGACTTTCAGTCAATAGTGTCGTCTTTCAGTAGACTTTCAGTCAATAGTGTCGTTTTTCAGTAGACTTTCAGTCAATAGTGTCGTCTTTCAGTAGACTTTCAGTCACTAGTGTAGTCTTTCAGTAGACTTTCAGTCAATAGTGTCGTCTTTCAGTAGACTTTCAGTCAATAGTGTCGTCTTTCAGTAGACTTTCAGTCAATAGTGTCGTTTTTCAGTAGACTTTCAGTCAATAGTGTCGTTTTTCAGTAGACTTTCAGTCACTAGTGTAGTCTTTCAGTAGACTTTCAGTCAATAGTGTCGTCTTTCAGTAGACTTTCAGTCACTAGTGTAGTCTTTCAGTAGACTTTCAGTCAATAGTGTCGTCTTTCAGTAGACTTTCAGTCAATAGTGTCGTCTTTCAGTAGACTTTCAATCACTGGTGTAGTCTTTCAGCAGTCTGTCTGCCACTAGTGTAGTCTTTCAGCAGTCTGTCTGCCACTAGTGTAGTCTTTCAGTAGTCTGTCTGCCACTAGTGTAGTCTTTCAGTAGTCTGTCTGCCACTACTGTAGTCTTTCAGTAGTCTGTCTGCCACTAGTGTAGTCTTTCAGCAGTCTGTCTGCCACTAGTGTAGTCTTTCAGCAGTCTGTCTGCCACTAGTGTAGTCTTTCAGTAGTCTGTCTGTCACTAGTGTAGTCTTTCAGTAGACTTTCAGTCACTAGTGTTGTCTTTCAGCAGACTTTCAGTCAATAGTGTAGTCTTTCAGTAGACTTTCAGTCACTAGTGTAGTCTTTCAGTAGACTTTCAGTCACTAGTGTAGTCTTTCAGTAGACTTTCAGTCACTAGTGTAGTCTTTCAGTAGACTTTCAGTCACTAGTGTAGTCTTTCAGTAGACTTTCAGTCACTAGTGTAGTCTTTCAGCAGACTTTCAGTCGACTTTCAGTAGACTTTCAGTCAATAGTGTAGTCTTTCAGTAGACTTTCAGTCACTAGTGTAGTCTTTCAGTAGACTTTCAGTCACTAGTGTAGTCTTTCAGCAGACTTTCAGTCAATAGTGTAGTCTTTCAGTAGACTTTTAGTAGACTTTCAGTCACTAGTGTAGTCTTTCAGTAGACTTTCAGTCACTAGTGTAGTCTTTCAGCAGACTTTCAGTCACTAGTGTAGTCTTTCAGTAGACTTTCAGTCACTAGTGTAGTCTTTCAGCAGACTTTCAGTCACTAGTGTAGTCTTTCAGTAGACTTTCAGTCACTAGTGTAGTCTTTCAGTAGACTTTCAGTCACTAGTGTAGTCTTTCAGTAGACTTTCAGTCACTAGTGTAGTCTTACAGCAGACTTTCAGTCAATAGTGTAGTCTTTCAGCAGACTTTCAGTCACTAGTGTAGTCTTTCAGTAGACTTTCAGTAGACTTTCAGTCAATAGTGTCGTCTTTCAGTAGACTTTCAGTCACTAGTGTAGTCTTTCAGTAGACTTTCAGTAGACTTTCAGTCAATAGTGTAGTCTTTCAGTAGACTTTCAGCCACTAGTGTAGTCTTTCAGTAGACTTTCAGTCAATAGTGTCGTCTTTCAGTAGACTTTCAGTCACTAGTGTAGTCTTTCAGTAGACTTTCAGTCACTAGTGTAGTCTTTCAGTAGACTTTCAGTCACTAGTGTAGTCTTTCAGTAGACTTTCAGTCACTAGTGTAGTCTTTCAGTAGACTTTTAGTCACTAGTGTAGTCTTTCAGTAGACTTTCAGTCAATAGTCTAGTCTTTCAGTAGACTTTCAGCCACTAGTGTAGTCTTTCAGTAGACTTTCAGTCACTAGTGTAGTCTTTCAGTAGACTTTCAGTAGACTTTCAGTCAATAGTGTCGTCTTTCAGTAGTCTGTCTGTCACTAGTGTAGTCTTTCAGTAGACGTTCAGTCCCTAGTGTAGTCTTTCAGTAGTCTGTCTGTCACTAGTGTAGTCTTTCAGTAGACTTTTAGTCAATAGTGTCATCTTTCAGTAGACTTTCAGTCACTAGTGTAGTCTTTCAGTAGTCTGTCTGTCACTAGTGTAGTCTTTCAGTAGACTTTCAGTCACTAGTGTAGTCTTTCAGCAGACTTTCAGTCAATAGTGTCGTCTTTCAGTAGACTTTCAGTCAATAGTGTCGTCTTTCAGTAGACTTTCAGTCAATAGTGTCGTCTTTCAGTAGACTTTCAGTCAATAGTGTCGTCTTTCAGTAGACTTTCAGTCAATAGTGTCGTCTTTCAGTAGACTTTCAGTCACTAGTGTAGTCTTTCAGTAGACTTTCAGTAGACTTTCAGTCAATAGTGTTGTCTTTCAGTAGACTTTCAGTCACTAGTGTAGTCTTTCAGTAGACTTTCAGTAGACGTTCAGTCACTAGTGTAGTCTTTCAGTAGTCTGTCTGCCACTAGTGTAGTCTTTCAGCAGTCTGTCTGCCACTAGTGTAGTCGTTCAGTAGTCTGTCTGCCACTAGTGTAGTCATTCAGTGGTCTGTCTGCCACTAGTGTAGTCTTTCAGTAGTCTGTCTGTCACTAGTGTCGTCTTTCAGTAGTCTGTCTGTCACTAGTGTAGTCTTTCAGTACACTGTCTGTCACTAGTGTAGTCGTTCAGTAGTCTGTCTGTCACTAGTGTAGTCTTTCAGTAGTCTGCCTGCCACTAGTGTAGTCTTTCAGTAGTCTGTCTGTCACTAGTGTCGTCTTTAATTAGTCTGTCTGTCACTAGTGTAGTCTTTTAGTAGTCTGTCTGTCACTAGTGTAGTCTTTCAGTAGACTTTCAGTCAATAGTGTAGTCTTTCAGTAGTCTGTCTGCCACTAGTGTAGTCTTTCAGTAGACTTTCAGTCACTAGTGTAGTCTTTCAGTAGACTTTCAGTCAATAGTGTCATCTTTCAGTAGACTTTCAGCCACTAGTGTCGTCTTTCAGTAGACTTTCAGTCAATAGTGTAGTCTTTCAGTAGTCAGTCTGCCACTAGTGTAGTCTTTCAGTAGACTTTCAGTCAATAGTGTCGTCTTTCAGTAGACTTTCAGCCACCAGTGTCGTCTTTCAGTAGACTTTCAGTCACTAGTGTAGTCTTTCAGTAGACTTTCAGTCAATAGTGTCGTCTTTCAGTAGACTTTCAGTCACTAGTGTAGTCTTTCAGTAGACTTTCAGTCAATAGTGTCGTGTTTCAGTAGACTTTCAGTCAATAGTGTCGTCTTTCAGTAGACTTTCAGTCAATAGTGTCATCTTTCAGTAGACTTTCAGTCAATAGTGTCGTCTTTCAGTAGACGTTCAGTCAATAGTGTCGTCTTTCAGTAGACTTTCAGTCAATAGTGTCGTTTTTCAGTAGACTTTCAGTCAATAGTGTCGTCTTTCAGTAGACTTTCAGTCACTAGTGTAGTCTTTCAGTAGACTTTCAGTCAATAGTGTCGTTTTTCAGTAGACTTTCAGTCAATAGTGTCGTCTTTCAGTAGACTTTCAGTCACTAGTGTAGTCTTTCAGTAGACTTTCAGTCAATAGTGTCGTCTTTCAGTAGACTTTCAGTCACTAGTGTAGTCTTTCAGCAGTCTGTCTGCCACTAGTGTAGTCTTTCAGTAGTCTGTCTGCCACTAGTGTAGTCTTTCAGTAGTCTGTCTGCCACTACTGTAGTCTTTCAGTAGTCTGTCTGCCACTAGTGTAGTCTTTCAGCAGTCTGTCTGCCACTAGTGTAGTCTTTCAGCAGTCTGTCTGCCACTAGTGTAGTCTTTCAGTAGTCTGTCTGTCACTAGTGTAGTCTTTCAGTAGACTTTCAGTCACTAGTGTCGTCTTTCAGCAGACTTTCAGTCAATAGTGTAGTCTTTCAGTAGACTTTCAGTCACTAGTGTAGTCTTTCAGTAGACTTTCAGTCACTAGTGTAGTCTTTCAGTAGACTTTCAGTCACTAGTGTAGTCTTTCAGTAGACTTTCAGTCACTAGTGTAGTCTTTCAGCAGACTTTCAGTCGACTTTCAGTAGACTTTCAGTCAATAGTGTAGTCTTTCAGTAGACTTTCAGTCACTAGTGTAGTCTTTCAGTAGACTTTCAGTCACTAGTGTAGTCTTTCAGCAGACTTTCAGTAAATAGTGTAGTCTTTCAGTAGACTTTTAGTAGACTTTCAGTCACTAGTGTAGTCTTTCAGTAGACTTTCAGTCACTAGTGTAGTCTTTCAGCAGACTTTCAGTCACTAGTGTAGTCTTTCAGTAGACTTTCAGTCACTAGTGTAGTCTTTCAGCAGACTTTCAGTCACTAGTGTAGTCTTTCAGTAGACTTTCAGTCACTAGTGTAGTCTTTCAGTAGACTTTCAGTCACTGGTGTAGTCTTTCAGTAGACTTTCAGTCACTAGTGTAGTCTTACAGCAGACTTTCAGTCAATAGTGTAGTCTTTCAGCAGACTTTCAGTCACTAGTGTAGTCTTTCAGTAGACTTTCAGTAGACTTTCAGTCAATAGTGTCGTCTTTCAGTAGACTTTCAGTCACTAGTGTAGTCTTTCAGTAGACTTTCAGTAGACTTTCAGTCAATAGTGTAGTCTTTCAGTAGACTTTCAGCCACTAGTGTAGTCTTTCAGTAGACTTTCAGTCAATAGTGTCGTCTTTCAGTAGACTTTCAGTCACTAGTGTAGTCTTTCAGTAGACTTTCAGTCACTAGTGTAGTCTTTCAGTAGACTTTCAGTCACTAGTGTAGTCTTTCAGTAGACTTTCAGTCACTAGTGTAGTCTTTCAGTAGACTTTTAGTCACTAGTGTAGTCTTTCAGTAGACTTTCAGTCAATAGTCTAGTCTTTCAGTAGACTTTCAGCCACTAGTGTAGTCTTTCAGTAGACTTTCAGTCACTAGTGTAGTCTTTCAGTAGACTTTCAGTAGACTTTCAGTCAATAGTGTCGTCTTTCAGTAGTCTGTCTGTCACTAGTGTAGTCTTTCAGTAGACGTTCAGTCCCTAGTGTAGTCTTTCAGTAGTCTGTCTGTCACTAGTGTAGTCTTTCAGTAGACTTTTAGTCAATAGTGTCATCTTTCAGTAGACTTTCAGTCACTAGTGTAGTCTTTCAGTAGTCTGTCTGTCACTAGTGTAGTCTTTCAGTAGACTTTCAGTCACTAGTGTAGTCTTTCAGCAGACTTTCAGTCAATAGTGTCGTCTTTCAGTAGACTTTCAGTCAATAGTGTCGTCTTTCAGTAGACTTTCAGTCAATAGTGTCGTCTTTCAGTAGACTTTCAGTCAATAGTGTCGTCTTTCAGTAGACTTTCAGTCAATAGTGTCGTCTTTCAGTAGACTTTCAGTCACTAGTGTAGTCTTTCAGTAGACTTTCAGTAGACTTTCAGTCAATAGTGTTGTCTTTCAGTAGACTTTCAGTCACTAGTGTAGTCTTTCAGTAGACTTTCAGTAGACGTTCAGTCACTAGTGTAGTCTTTCAGTAGTCTGTCTGCCACTAGTGTAGTCTTTCAGCAGTCTGTCTGCCACTAGTGTAGTCGTTCAGTAGTCTGTCTGCCACTAGTGTAGTCATTCAGTGGTCTGTCTGCCACTAGTGTAGTCTTTCAGTAGTCTGTCTGCCACTAGTGTAGTCTTTCAGTAGTCTGTCTGCCACTAGTGTAGTCTTTCAGTAGTCTGTCTGTCACTAGTGTCGTCTTTCAGTAGTCTGTCTGTCACTAGTGTAGTCTTTCAGTACACTGTCTGTCACTAGTGTAGTCGTTCAGTAGTCTGTCTGTCACTAGTGTAGTCTTTCAGTAGTCTGCCTGCCACTAGTGTAGTCTTTCAGTAGTCTGTCTGTCACTAGTGTCGTCTTTAATTAGTCTGTCTGTCACTAGTGTAGTCTTTTAGTAGTCTGTCTGTCACTAGTGTAGTCTTTCAGTAGACTTTCAGTCAATAGTGTAGTCTTTCAGTAGTCTGTCTGCCACTAGTGTAGTCTTTCAGTAGACTTTCAGTCACTAGTGTAGTCTTTCAGTAGACTTTCAGTCAATAGTGTCATCTTTCAGTAGACTTTCAGCCACTACTGTCGTCTTTCAGTAGACTTTCAGTCAATAGTGTAGTCTTTCAGTAGTCAGTCTGCCACTAGTGTAGTCTTTCAGTAGACTTTCAGTCAATAGTGTCGTCTTTCAGTAGACTTTCAGCCACCAGTGTCGTCTTTCAGTAGACTTTCAGTCACTAGTGTAGTCTTTCAGTAGACTTTCAGTCAATAGTGTCGTCTTTCAGTAGACGTTCAGTCAATAGTGTCGTCTTTCAGTAGACTTTCAGTCAATAGTGTCGTTTTTCAGTAGACTTTCAGTCAATAGTGTCGTCTTTCAGTAGACTTTCAGTCACTAGTGTAGTCTTTCAGTAGACTTTCAGTCAATAGTGTCGTCTTTCAGTAGACTTTCAGTCAATAGTGTCGTTTTTCAGTAGACTTTCAGTCAATAGTGTCGTCTTTCAGTAGACTTTCAGTCACTAGTGTAGTCTTTCAGTAGACTTTCAGTCAATAGTGTCGTCTTTCAGTAGACTTTCAGTCACTAGTGTCGTCTTTCAGTAGACTTTCAGTCAATAGTGTCGTTTTTCAGTAGACTTTCAGTCAATAGTGTCGTCTTTCAGTAGACTTTCAATCACTAGTGTAGTCTTTCAGTAGACTTTCAGTCAATAGTGTCGTCTTTCAGTAGTCTGTCTGCCACTAGTGTCGTCTTTCAGTAGTCTGTCTGTCACTAGTGTAGTCTTTCAGTAGACTTTCAGTCACTAGTGTAGTCTTTCAGTAGACTTTCAGTCAATAGTGTCGTCTTTCAGTAGACTTTCAGTCAATAGTGTCGTCTTTCAGTAGACTTTCAGTCAATAGTGTCGTCTTTCAGTAGACTTTCAGTCAATAGTGTCGTCTTTCAGTAGACTTTCAGTCAATAGTGTCGTCTTTCAGTAGACTTTCAGTCAATAGTGTCATCTTTCAGTAGACTTTCAGTCAATAGTGTCGTCTTTCAGTAGACTTTCAGTCAATAGTGTCGTTTTTCAGTAGACTTTCAGTCAATAGTGTCGTCTTTCAGTAGACTTTCAGTCACTAGTGTAGTCTTTCAGTAGACTTTCAGTCAATAGTGTCGTCTTTCAGTAGACTTTTAGTAGACTTTCAGTCACTAGTGTAGTCTTTCAGTAGACTTTAAGTCACTAGTGTAGTCTTTCAGCAGACTTTCAGTCACTAGTGTAGTCTTTCAGTAGACTTTCAGTCACTAGTGTAGTCTTTCAGCAGACTTTCAGTCACTAGTGTAGTCTTTCAGTAGACTTTCAGTCACTAGTGTAGTCTTTCAGTAGACTTTCAGTCACTAGTGTAGTCTTTCAGTAGACTTTCAGTCACTAGTGTAGTCTTACAGTAGACTTTCAGTCACTAGTGTAGTCTTTCAGCAGACTTTCAGTCAATAGTGTTGTCTTTCAGTAGACTTTCAGTCAATAGTGTAGTCTTTCAGTAGACTTTCAGTCAATAGTGCAGTCTTTCAGTAGACTTTCAGTCAATAATGTCGTCTTTCAGTAGACTTTCAGTCAATAGTGTCGTCTTTCAGTAGACTTTCAGTCAATAGTGTCGTCTTTCAGTAGACTTTCAGTCAATAGTGTCGTTTTTCAGTAGACTTTCAGTCAATAGTGTCGTCTTTCAGTAGACTTTCAGTCACTAGTGTAGTCTTTCAGTAGACTTTCAGTCAATAGTGTTGTCTTTCAGTAGACTTTTAGTAGACTTTCAGTCACTAGTGTAGTCTTTCAGTAGACTTTAAGTCACTAGTGTAGTCTTTCAGCAGACTTTCAGTCACTAGTGTAGTCTTTCAGTAGACTTTCAGTCACTAGTGTAGTCTTTCAGCAGACTTTCAGTCACTAGTGTAGTCTTTCAGTAGACTTTCAGTCACTAGTGTAGTCTTTCAGTAGACTTTCAGTCACTAGTGTAGTCTTTCAGTAGACTTTCAGTCACTAGTGTAGTCTTACAGCAGACTTTCAGTCAATAGTGTAGTCTTTCAGCAGACTTTCAGTCACTAGTGTAGTCTTTCAGTAGACTTTCAGTAGACTTTCAGTCAATAGTGTCGTCTTTCAGTAGACTTTCAGTCACTAGTGTAGTCTTTCAGCACACTTTCAGTAGACTTTCAGTCAATAGTGTCGTCTTTCAGTAGACTTTCAGTCACTAGTGTAGTCTTTCAGTAGACTTTCAGGCACTAGTGTAGTCTTTCAGTAGACTTTCAGTCACTAGTGTAGTCTTTCAGTAGACTTTCAGTCACTAGTGTAGTCTTTCAGTAGACTTTCAGTCACTAGTGTAGTCTTTCAGTAGACTTTCAGTCACTAGTGTAGTCTTTCAGTAGACTTTTAGTCACTAGTGTAGTCTTTCAGTAGACTTTCAGTCAATAGTCTAGTCTTTCAGTAGACTTTCAGCCACTAGTGTAGTCTTTCAGTAGACTTTCAGTCACTAGTGTAGTCTTTCAGTAGACTTTCAGTAGACTTTCAGTCAATAGTGTCGTCTTTCAGTAGTCTGTCTGTCACTAGTGTAGTCTTTCAGTAGACGTTCAGTCCCTAGTGTAGTCTTTCAGTAGTCTGTCTGTCACTAGTGTAGTCTTTCAGTAGACTTTTAGTCAATAGTGTCGTCTTTCAGTAGACTTTCAGTCACTAGTGTAGTCTTTCAGTAGTCTGTCTGTCACTAGTGTAGTCTTTCAGTAGACTTTCAGTCACTAGTGTAGTCTTTCAGCAGACTTTCAGTCAATAGTGTCGTCTTTCAGTAGACTTTCAGTCAATAGTGTCGTCTTTCAGTAGACTTTCAGTCAATAGTGTCGTCTTTCAGTAGACTTTCAGTCAATAGTGTCGTCTTTCAGTAGACTTTCAGTCAATAGTGTCGTCTTTCAGTAGACTTTCAGTCACTAGTGTAGTCTTTCAGTAGACTTTCAGTAGACTTTCAGTCAATAGTGTCGTCTTTCAGTAGACTTTCAGTCACTAGTGTAGTCTTTCAGTAGACTTTCAGTAGACGTTCAGTCACTAGTGTAGTCTTTCAGTAGTCTGTCTACCGCTAGTGTAGTCTTTCAGCAGTCTGTCTGCCACTAGTGTAGTCGTTCAGTAGTCTGTCTGCCACTAGTGTAGTCGTTCAGTGGTCTGTCTGCCACTAGTGTAGTCTTTCAGTAGTCTGTCTGCCACTAGTGTAGTCTTTCAGTAGTCTGTCTGCCACTAGTGTAGTCTTTCAGTAGTCTGTCTGTCACTAGTGTTGTCTTTCAGTAGACTTTCAGCCACTAGTGTAGTCTTTCAGTAGACTTTCAGTAGACGTTCAGTCACTAGTGTAGTCTTTCAGTAGTCTGTCTGCCACTAGTGTAGTCTTTCAGTAGTCTGTCTGCCACTAGTGTAGTCGTTCAGTAGTCTGTCTGCCACTAGTGTAGTCTTTCAGTAGTCTGTCTGCCACTAGTGTAGTCTTTCAGTAGTCTGTCTGCCACTAGTGTAGTCTTTCAGTAGTCTGTCTGCCACTAGTGTAGTCTTTCAGTAGTCTGTCTGCCACTAGTGTAGTCTTTCAGTAGTCTGTCTGCCACTAGTGTAGTCTTTCAGTAGTCTGTCAGTCAGTAGTGAATTTTCCTCTGATCAAACAAATAACTATCCGCTGGCTGTTTATTCTCTGGAGTCACTGGGCCAGAGAGAGAAGCATTGTGGGCCACAGAGATCATGCCAGAGGGCAAGCTGGGTAAACAAAACCAGTCCAAGTTGGCCAACTAGACTGCCCCATGGGACACTTACTGGCCTGGAGAGTCTACTAGTTAGTCCTGACTAACTGCTCTCTTCACTCCCATGAAGACTAACCCCTAGGAGTGTGCAATCTACGTATGTATGTATTTATGTATTGAGTGTGTGTACAAACAGTGTTTCAGAGCATGCCTGACTCCTCTCTTGTGAACAGGATCAGTAAAGACCACATGGACCTCTGCTTTTGTGTCTGCAGCAAATACACACACACGAATACACACACACACACACACACACAAACACACACACACACACACACACACACACACACACACACACACACCACACACACACACACACACACACACACCACACACACACACACACACACACACACACACACACACACACACACACACACACACACACACACACACACAGACACAGACACAGACACAGACACAGACACAGACACAGACACACAGACACACACGCACACAATATAAGAGGGAGGGAAAGATGGAGAGAGACACATTAACAGTATTGAACAGTTTTAAGGAAATCTGTGTATCTGTGTGTGTGTGTGTGTCAGCTGAGCAGATATCCTAACTTCAGATCCTCTCTTGCAACAAATAACCTCATAGACACTGATATAGGATGAGCTTTCCTCACCATTATAAAGAATACACGAAACTGACCTTAAATCAGCGTTTAGGGCAACCTCTGACCCCTAGTGAATAAACATTAAGGCAGGCACTCCTCACACACTGGGGCCCTTTCTGTCATCAGAAAGAGAGAGAGAGAGTGAGAGAGAGAGAGAGAGAGAGAGAGAGAGAGAGATTGAGAGACAGAGAGAGAGAGAGAGAGAGAGATTGAGAGAGAGAGAGAGAGAGAGAGAGAGAGAGAGAGAGAGAGAGAGAGAGAGAGAGAGAGAGAGAGAGAGAGAGATTGAGAGACAGGGTCCATGGTAGAGCTGAGAGATATAATTCAGTTACTGGTAATATGACAGAGTAGCTGTCTGGTTGTGGAATACAGACAAAACACATTGGTTTCATCCTTTTGAGATAATAATTAAAGAAGAGAATGTAGGACTTGCGATTCAAACCTCTAGTTGGGATTGGATTGAGAATATGCATATTTTACTTTCATCTGGAGTGTATTTATTTTCTAAAGGACAACATTTACTTGTCTCTCTTTCTCTCTCTTTCCCTCTTCACCCCTCCTCCTCTCTCTCCTGTAGCCTGAGGGACGTGGGTTGCGTCAGCCTCTTCTAATCAGTCAGAGACAGACAGAGAGCTGCTTCATTCTAATAATGCTGCTAATTACCAATCTCACCCCCTCCTAACTGCATACATTACAGATGAGCTGCACTGCAGATTAATGCTAAACACTATGTGTGTTGAAATGTGTGTGTGTTTAAATGTGTGTGTGTGTGTGTGTTTAAATGTGTGTGTGTGTGTGTTTAAATGTGTGTGTATTACAAGTGTGCTTGTCTAGGTGTGTATGTAGGGATGTGTGTGTGTGTATTACAAGTGTGCTTGTCTAGGTGTGTATGTAGGGATGTGTGTGTGTGTGTATGACAAGTGTGCTTGTCTAGGTGTGCATGTAGGGATGTGTGTGTGTGTGTATTACAAGTGTGCTTGTCTAGGTGTGTATGTAGGGATGTGTGTGTGTGTGTATTACAAGTGTGCTTGTCTAGGTGTGTATGTAGGGATGTGTGTGTGTGTGTGTATTTCTTAATTAGACCCAGAATGGATCCTTGACGACAGGCACCAGGTTACGGCTGCATCATCGAGGCAGGTTGCCCTCTGTCTCTGTGGAGACGCCAGATGGAGTGACATTAAGATGGTTGCCGAGGAGCCATTTCAAATAATAAAATATCAATATTTACATTTTAATTACCCACTCTCTCTCCCTGAGAGTCTTTGTCATCCTTGATATAGACAGAAGACACACACACAGAGAGAGAGAGAGAGAGAGAGAGAGAGAGAGAGAGAGAGAACGACAGAGAGAAAGACAGAGACGGAGAGAGAGAGAGAGAGATTACACAGACCCACAAAGAATTCAAAAACAAACCCGATTTTGATAAACTCCCAAAAAAATACCACAGTGTGACATCACAGCAACAAGATGTGTGAGCTGTTGCCACAAGAAAAGGAGCACATCGTTTGCACATCGTTACAACACTGTTGAAACATTTGAAATGTCTTTATTATTTTGGAACTTCTGTGAGTGTAATGTTTACTGTCATTGTTAATTTGACTGCATGGTGTGTGTGTGTGGGTTAGTATGCTTGTGTATGACTGCATGGTGTGTGTGTGTGGGTTAGTATGCTTGTGTATGACTGCATGGTGTGTGTGTGTGGGTTAGTATGCTTGTGTATGTGTGTGTGTGTGTGTGTTTGTGTGTGTGTGTGTGTATAATAACTGATGTCTGCTGGTTCAAATTACATTTATTCTTAAGACCAAACCCAAGGAAACAGCCCTGTCTTCTACATTAATTCTCACTCTCTTTCACCCTCTCTCTCCTTCCATCCCTCTGTCCTTCTTTCCTCTCTCCTTCCATCCCCCTGTGCTTCTCTCCTCTCTCCTTCCATCCCTATTCCTTCTCTCCTCTCTCCTTCCATACCTCTGTCCTTCTCTCCTCTCATCCCTCTGTCCTTCTCTCCTCTCTCCTTCCATCCCTCTGTTCTTCTCTCCTCTCTCCTTCCATCCCTCTGTCCTTCTCTCCTCTCTCCTTCCATCCCTCTGTCCTTCTCTCCTCTCTCCTTCCATCCCTATGTCCTTCTCTCCTCTCTCCTTCCATACCTCTGTCCTTCTCTCCTCCCATCCCTCTGTCCTTCTCTCCTCTCTCCTTCCATCCCTCTGTCCTTCTCTCCTCTCTCCTTCCATCCCTCTGCCCTTCTCTCCTCTCTCCTTCCATCCCTCTGTCCTTCTCTCCTCTCTCCTTCCATCCCTCTGTCCTTCTCTCCTCTCTCCTTCCATCCCTCTGTCCTTCTCTCCTCTCTCCTTCCATCCCTCTGTCCTTCTCTCCTCTCTCCTTCCATCCCTCTGTCCTTCTCTCCTCTCTCCTTCCATCCTCTGTCCTTCTCTCCTCTCTCCTTCCATCCCTCTGTCCTTCTCTCCTCTCTCCTTCCATCCCTCTGTCCTTCTCTCCTCTCTCCTTCCATCCCTCTGTCCTTCTCTCCTCTCTCCTTCCATCCCTCTGTCCTTCTCTCCTCTCTCCTCCCATCCCTCTGTCCTTCTCTCCTCTCTCCTTCCATCCCTCTGTCCTTCTCTCCTCTCTCCTTCATCCCTCTGTCCTTCTCTCCTCTCTCCTTCCATCCCTCTGTCCTTCTCTCCTCTCTCCTTCCATCCCTCTGTCCTTCTCTCCTCTCTCCTTCCATCCCTCTGTCCTTCTCTCCTCTCTCCTTCCATCCCTCTGTCCTTCTCTCCTCTCTCCTTCCATACCTCTGTCCTTCTCTCCTCTCTCCTTCCATCCCTCTGTCCTTCTCTCCTCTCTCCTTCCATCCCTCTGTCCTTCTCTCCTCTCTCCTTCCATCCCTCTGTCCTTCTCTCCTCTCTCCTTCCATCCCTCTGTCCTTCTCTCTCCTTCCATCCCTCTGTCCTTCTCTCCTCTCTCCTTCCATCCCTCTGTCCTTCTCTCCTCTCTCCTTCCATCCCTCTGTCCTTCTCTCCTCTCTCCTTCCATCCCTCTGTCCTTCTCTCCTCTCTCCTTCCATACCTCTGTCCTTCTCTCCTCCCATCCCTCTGTCCTTCTCTCCTCTCTCCTTCCATCCCTCTGTCCTTCTCTCCTCTCTCCTTCCATCCCTCTGCCCTTCTCTCCTCTCTCCTTCCATCCCTCTGTCCTTCTCTCCTCTCTCCTTCCATACCTCTGTCCTTCTCTCCTCTCTCCTTCCATCCCTCTGTCCTTCTCTCCTCTCTCCTTCCATCCCTCTGTCCTTCTCTCCTCTCTCCTTCCATCCCTCTGTCCTTCTCTCCTCTCTCCTTCCATCCCTCTGTCCTTCTCTCCTCTCTCCTTCCATCCCTCTGTCCTACTCTCCTCTCTCCTCCCATCCCTCTGCCCTTCTCTCCTCTCTCCTTCCATCCCTCTGTCCTTCTCTCCTCTCTCCTTCCATCCCTCTGTCCTTCTCTCCTCTCTCCTTCCATCCCTCTGTCCTTCTCTCCTCTCTCCTCCCATCCCTCTGCCCTTCTCTCCTCTCTCCTTCCATCCCTATGTCCTTCTCTCCTCTCTCCTTCCATCCCTCTGTCCTTCTCTCCTCTCTCCTTCCATCCCTCTGTCCTTCTCTCCTCTGTCCTGTTTTTCTAGTGCTGAAGTCACCATGACTGACCCTGTGTGGTGAGATTTCTGTTTGGGGAATTAGTCATGTGTACACACGACTCAGGAGCTTATAAACACACACACACACACACACACACACACACACACACGTTCTGACCATAGTTCTTTGTGTTATCTTTGTTTTAGTGTTGGTCAGGACGTGAGCTGAGTGGGCATTCTATGTTGTGTGTCTAGTTTTCCCGTTTCTATGTTTGGCCTGATATGGTTCTCAATCAGAGGCAGGTGTTAGTCATTGTCTCTGATTGGGAACCATATTTAGGTAGCCTGTTTTGTGTTGGGTTTTTGTGGGTGGTTGTCTTCTGTCTTTGTATTTTCTCCACCAGATAGGACTGTTTCGGTTTTTCACATTTGTTGTTTTGTATTTTGTAGTGTTCACATTTATGGTCTTTATTAAACATGTTGACCTCTAACCCCGCTGCGCTTCGGTGTGATCCTTCGTCTACAGAAG